>NW_028327173.1:153507608-153810638 GCF_987537825.1 Furipterus horrens
CACCCACTTGTTTTAAACTCTTTTATCTTCTCATTGTTTGTGGGCTTAAAGGCTAAAACCCTGACTGGGACTTACAAAGGCCCTGCCTCAGTCCCCAGTTGCATCCCACTTTTGCTTCACCTCACTCTCAGGACCCCCAACACTGCCTTCAGATCAGGTGGGAGGCCTTGCTGCATAGGATTTCCTCTGCCCAAAGCTCTCCCAGGCCCATTTTGCTCGTTACCCTCTGCCCCTCCTTCAGATATTCCCGGTCTCTCCCTCTAGGCCTGGTTCCTCCCTTCATTGTATTTGCCTTGGTGTAGGTGCACATTGCAGGGATGACTTTCACTCACATATTTCTGTTTTTTAAAAAAATTATATGATTAGATTTATTAATTTTTTAGTTGTATTTTTCCATTACCATTTATCCCCCTTACACCCCACCACAATCACCAGACTGTTGTTCATGTCCGTGAGTCCATTTTCCTTATTGCTCGATCCCTCCATCGTCCACGTGGTTTTTTATACAATAAATTGTAAACTCCATAAAAACAAAGATTATATGTTTTTGCTCACCATTCTGTCACCAGTATTTTGAACAGTTCTTAGTACATAGTAGACATTCAGTAAATATTTGTTGAGTAAAAAAATGAATGAATGAGTGAATGATAGAATGAGCCATGTGGATGCATTCATGGGCCCATGACAATAAGCTGTTACTACAGCCTCATAGGGAGCTGTCTGGCCTTTCATTTTAAAGTGGTGCCAGAGGGCCTACATTGAAGATGGGGAGGCGGTCTCCAGTCTGCCAGGAGCTGTGAGACTGGAGCCTGTGACTGTACGACTTTCACAGGAAAAATCTCTGATCGCAAACACTGCCCTGGATTCCACCAATCCACTCCTGAGCCAAACATGCCAGAAAAGTTTACCATTTGTTCTGGATATGTTAACTACAGCTCTCAATACTCTCCAGCCCCAACCTCTGGGCAGCCAGACCAGCTTCCTGGTGGATGAGTTGCTGGAAGTGGTGAGACTTTTCCTTTAAGAAACTCATGAACAAGGTTCCCTTCCAGTGTGGGTTTGAATGAGATACAGATAAAGATAAAAATGCAGAATAGATAACAGAGAGGCAGCACCAAAGGAGAGATTAGCAAGATTATATATTCTTGAGGACAGAGATGGATGAGTTCTCTAATTTTTGTATAGTGCAGTGCACTTTGTCCGCTACTTATCCTAGTATAAGTTAAACTGCATTGACACAAAGACCTGAGGAGAGGCAAGAATGATATTCAGTCAATGGAAGAAAACAAGCATCTGCTTTTTGTCAAGCCCTGGGCATAGTGTCACCTGTTCCCTAACTGTCCTCTCTCTGTGATGTGAATGAATGAAACACTAAGTTCCATGAGTTCCTCAGACTGATGGTAAGCTAGTGCTAGAATATTATCATAACAGGCTTTTAGGAATGGAAGGATTTTAGAATGGCATCATCCAGCTGGGTGAAAATTGCCTCCTCAAGGAATTCTCCTCTTCCTCCTCCTATCAAATATGACACCATTGAAAAAGTTGGTGTGAAACCCTAAAAATTAGCACTATGCTCTGAAATTACAAGAGCAAGGACCATGTGAAATCAATGGGTCAAACCCAATAAAATAAAAATGTACCTTCTAACTCCCAGAAACTATAAGGATAAGATTCTTAATGATAATCTTTCATTTACACGTCACTCCACAATCATAATTATTGGCTTATTTGAAATCACAACAATTCTTATTATTCACACAGCAAGAAATTAACACTTACAAAGCTTACGTATCTTGCTCAAGTTCATCTAGCTAATTAGTAGGATAACCAGGAATGAAGCCCAGATCTTCTGATTTCAGAACTGGAACACTTTCCAAAATGCTGTTTCCCAACACTACAGAGTCAAGTTCATCTCATTAATATTGTTAAATTAAGACCGCAGATGTATATTTGTAACCAGTGCCCTAAAAATTTGTCAATAAAATAAAAATCCATGTGTCCCAAAGAGAGGGGCTACTCTCCCGCAGAGCAAAAATGTCAGTCATGTCCCATCCATTGAAGAATGCTCATCAGGTGGCACTAGCCAAAAAAAAAAAAAAAAAAAAAAAAAAAAATGTGTTGACAATGCATCATATGTATTGAAAGATGTCAGCCTTTCTCAGGTGAGTGAAAATGCCTGGTCATGTAAGGACAGATTTTCTCCTGATAGCGAGACATAGTAAATGTCAACTCTAACTCACTTAAAATGCTGGGCCAGGAATTCCCGTAAGCTGTCAGTCAAACCCAGGCTGCACCTGCCTCTGGGCCTGAACCACTCTGGGTCCTCAGGAAGAAGCAGAGGGAAGGGAAGTACGTCTTGTGACTGGCTCACAGAAACCGCATTTCAAGACAGACAAGAGGAATTTAGGCCAGCCTATAGAAAAGCTCACACTTTAAAGAAAGCAATTATTTTTTTCCAGGTTCAGGGGACTTTTAAACTACAACATCTAGCCTTAAAAGATGACACTGTGCTACTGTGGTTGTGAAGAACATTGACTACCAGGTGGAATGAAGGAACAGCGCCACTGAAATCTTACGTGTAACCTGAAGTGAAATGCTTTAAACCAACACACTTCTCAACCAGAGCTCTGCAGATGCTACACACACGACATCTTTCTTGTCATAAAAAAGATGGACCTCACACAACTAAGGTATTCGAAACCAAAGATTGCCAGAGATCACCTTCATTAGAAGTATAGGGCAGACCTGGGGCTCCACCCTGGGATATCACACTTCTTGCCTCTTCATAGTCTGTTGATCTAAAAAGCCCTTGTGGATCTTGAAGGTAATGACTATTGAATCAGCAACCAGAAATCAATGAGGTTCAGACACATATAACCTAGGTGCAGACCCTGTGCAGAAAGACCATCCTCCAGGTTTCCCTGAGGGGCAGACTGTGAACAGGAAGAGAAAACAGATGGTGCACATACTTTGCATTCAAGTAGGAGCAGTGGTTCTGTGCTTTGTAGATTGCAGAGCCCATTGTGGCACATTTTGTCTTCCCCACGTCCTGTGCAGCTCTGAGGTGGGTATTTCCCATATTTTCTACCTTTTTCAGCTAACACAGCTGAGGCACTGACAGGTTAACTGATTTGCCCAAGGTCACACACTTAGACAATGACAGAATCAGGACCTGAACTTCGCTCTTACCTGAAATTCCTTTTGTTTCTGCTACAACAAGCTTACCTCTAAGCTGCAACAGTAATGCACCCATGGCAAAGTGTTAACACTTGTCTTTAGCTCTTTATAATTCACAGGCCCTTTACATTGCACTATTTCATTTATCTTTTCAAAACCCACAGAATACAAAAGCACGTTTCCACCCAAATCACCTCTACCCTCTAAGTAAGCTGAATAAGACTGAAACCATTTTTTCAAGTACAGTGAGTAGCGGGTGGTAAACCAAGACTCCTTCCTGAACGGTTACCAGAATATTTGCATCTCTACTCCCTGGACTAGGTGAGGAAGCAGCGTAAGAACTTATAAATCATGAACATTTACATTTTTTAAAACTAAGCCCTCCAATATCTACTACCACAACACAACAGAAGATTGCACGGTCTTCCACTACGCTAGCTTGTTGACACAGACCAAGTGACTATAAAGTTGGAAGCAATTAAAGTGCACTTCTTTAGGGGACATTTTGTAATTTCAGACCAGCTTGGTTCATGTGGATAGTGAGTCAGCTGGCGTGCTTATAGTTTACAAAATGCTTTCACGGGCACAACCTCATTTAATCCCTACAACAATATTATTGTTGGATATTGTTATTAGTGAATGTTTATACTTGGGGTGACTGAGGTTCGAGGATGCTACATGATCTGCCTGTGTTTATACTACTAGGAAATATCAGAGCAAGATGCAGTTAGGAGGCCCTAAACCCAGGGCTCCTTCAGGCTGCCCCCAGGCATTGTCACTGAAGTCTTCGGCGGGTTATGCTCCTCACCCCAGCCTTCCATCTGTCATCGGCCAAATCTGTGGGAGGCCTGGCTCGTCCTCATTCTCTTGCACTGTTCTTTCTCTCTCCTTTTCCACTTATATGCATCTCTTTGCTTTAATATTTCTCAATCCCGTTAGTCCCCAGTCACTTGCATGCCCTCCGTATGTCCTTGCTCACCCCCTTAAGGAACCTTTCCAAACCTAATTCCACCTCCCTGATGGCCTCTCTGACTTAGAAGCAGGAAGATGTTTGCCTGAACATGAGCACCCACAAAGGTGGGAAACAAGTGAAAACAGAGTTAGTGAGCAAAAGTGGCAAATGTTGTCTATCTGCCTCCAGCCCTTGGCATGTTCCGAGGGTGGTCCAGAAGGCATTGCCTGTGCTCCTGTCAGCTGGAGTCACTGCCTCTAGGCTTGCTGAATAAAATTTTCCTCCAGCACTTTCCTCCTCATTAGTGCTTCCTTGTCCTTGTCCTCCAGGCCCAAGGACTCTCCCAGAGAGGTGAGCCAGCCTGTAGGGGCGAGGGAGGAGCCCTTGCTGCTGAGAGAGCACCTCTCTCTGCCAACAGCTGCGTGACTTTTCAGAGGACACTGGGCCCTAAGAAATGAAACCCTTGTTGAGGAAAGAGTAGAGACTGGAAGGCTGTATCAGAAATTTCTCACAACCCAGCCTGGTGTGTTCATACTCACTCTAGCAGTTTATTGAATGTGGCAACTTTTCAGTTACCTTTTGGAAACCCATATATATATGTATATATATCCCTATATACATATATATTTGTATATAATTTCATATTATATAATTTTTTCAATGCTCAGGAAGTACAGAAAGATTTGGGTGCATCTAACAATAATCAAAGGAATGGTTACCAGCTGCTAAATGGAATTTAAAACTCTGAAAACCATATATTTCTAATTTAGGAACTTCTGCATGGCCTTTATCCAAACCTTTTATTACTTCTAAAGGTGATTTGGTGGGAAGTAAAGTGACTATAAATTTGTACCTACTAATTCTTCACAATAAAAGAAAGGTCAGTTTGTCTTTTGAAAAAAAGCACCGACTTGGCGAGCAAATGAATCTGTTTGCCCCCACCTTTGTTCTGACTAGTCTCGTCTGGACAAGGTTACTGCTCCGAGTCTCAGTTTGAGACGGCAAAGGTGGTGGAGTCCTATGACAAAGAGACAGCGAAGCCCACTCAGGTAAAGCCACTCAGTCACTGAGGCTGGAGGCTGCTTGGCCTAACTCAGCAGATAGAAAAGCAGTAACACTCAACATACTTAAAACAACAGAAACAATGACTAAAATTTGTCTTTGCACTTAGTCGTTGTGCTAGGGGACCTGAGTGAGTGATGACTGTGTTTGGAGACCACACAGAGCAAGCTGCATCCTTAGGCTGCTTTGAGGATGGTGAGAGACAGGGTCCTACAATGGGTCTCCTTTCGGCTTCCTTCGTTCCTGCTGATGGCTTCACCCCACCAGGACAGTATGTGAAGACCTTCAGTTACCTGCAAACTGAAAGCAGAACAAGCTCCGCAGAGCCATGCACTGAGCCTTGCAGCACGCCACCCTCTTCTTCACCAACTGCCACCCCTGAGTCAACAGCACCTTAAAATTTTGAGCCCCAGACTGAGGTTATGGCTCCAGCAAGAGGGTGCAAGTCCAGCAGGGCTTCTGAAGCCAGCCTCTCTCTCTCTCTCTCTCTCTCTCTCTCTCTCTCTCTCTCTCTCTCCAGCCTAATACAGTCCAGTCCCTTTGGTATTTCCTAAAGTAACTTCTAACTGAACTCCTTGCTGGCTTCACAGAAGCTCCTACAGTTCCCTGTTTCTGTGCCTTCAGATAGTGGTGATAGTTGCACAAGACTGTGAAAATACTAAAAACCACTGAATTGTACATGTTCAGTGGGTGGGTTATATGACAGTTAAACTATATTAAGTTTTAGGGATAAAAATGTATTATGACAGATCTTTCTAAAACTCCATATAGGAGCCTCATTCTCAATTTGGAATCTGTGGACTCTGTTCTCAGGGGGCCCAAGAGTTCAAGAATTTATGTTAAGTTTGTGTCTTCATTTGATGAAGTACTAAACAAAATTTAAAGCCTACAGTGAACCAGGAAGTTCCTCATAACCAAGTGCTGCCTCATAATTTGAGTACCTGCTTCTGTGGAATAAAGATGTCTCCTCAAGCTGCAGAAGAAAGGCTTTCACAGCAGGTGACAGAGTAGGGGAGAACAGTGTCCTCTTTCATGGGACACATGACAGTACCAGCAGGCCCAGATCTGAGTGCCTGCTCAGTGCTAAATGCACTGTGTCACATAGATGTGGCATGTGCAAAAGTCAGGTCTTGTCTGTGTAATACTTCAGGAGCCATTGATGTAGTAAGCCATAGGATGTCAATGATAAGTTTTTACTGGTAAATGGTCTATTCTTATTAAATTTTATTTGGAGGTGTGCTGTTAGATTAATTGGTCCATCACACTTTAAAAAAAATCATGATGGTGACTCAAATAGGAATATCTTCATCCTCATAATCAAAGTCAATAAAAGAAACACTAAATATAAAAAACCGATTTCAGTGGCTAGAGCGTCAGCCTGCGAGCCAAGTGTCGCTGGTTCGATTCCCAGTCAAGGCACATGACTAGGTTGCATGTCAGGTCCCCAGTTGGGGGCGCGAGTGAGAGGCAAACATACAGTGATGTTTCTCTCCCTCTCTTTCTCCTTTCCCCTCTCTCTAAAAATAAAATAAATAAACAAACAAATAAATAAATAAATTATTTAAAACAAAGCAAAGAACAGATTTCATTTCTTTGTCATGGTAAAACACGACTTTTTACATTAATATTTTACAAATTTGTTAATATTCAATTTCTAAATTTGTTTTGGTTTCATAGCCAAAAGAAGGTATAAAAGCATAAAGATTTATACCTATTTTTATATTGAAACATAACAGTGTATGTTCATACTAGGAACAATGAGAAATTATTTTTCTTTTAAAGGGGTCAATACTTTATACAAGGTTGATAAATGTTATATCAGAATATTTCCTATTTTCCTTTCACTTCCAGAAAAAAAGTAGAGAAGTGTTCTGTATACACCCCTAGATTCTTAGGAACCATAAAATGATACTCTCTGTTCACTGCTCAGTTTTCCACAGACCTGATCCAAATCAGCTGAAAATTAAAATTATTCCCCAATAGCCAAGAACTCTGCTGACTCTGAAAGTCCCCTTCACTGTTTTGAAAGTGGGAGAGCTGGGTGGGAGAGCTGGGTGCGCAGACCCCAGGACAGACTGTGTACTGCTCACAGGGCCCCAGAAGCCAGACCAGCACCCCTGGGCTCTGAGCCCCCAACACTTACCAGATTCACCCAGGTGTAGCTCACAGCAGGGGAGGAACACCTTCCCCGCAACCTCGCTTAACCTTAGGAAGCTGAAGCCCTTCCTCTTACACGTTTTGGGAAAACATCTGAGCCCTCAGAAGGAATAGAAGCCTGTCACAAATCCCGTCAGGTCTAACATGCTGTCATGTTCAGACAGCTTATTCACTATAGGAAGCTGTTGATGGCGTTTCAAATAAACTGATATTGCAGGGACTTCTTTCCCATGTTTCGCATAGCCTTCCTTAACAGAAACTGTTCTCATAAAAAAGCATAGTAGTTTGCCATTAAGTGAAATTGTTACATTTAGAATTAGAATAATGCAAATAGAATCTGAAATCCACTTAAAAGAAAGAGATAAAGCTTGTTATGAGGTAAATTGTTGAAATCTTAACCTGCACTACCTTGGAATGTGACTATATTTGGAGTCAGGGTCTTTACAGAGCTAATTAAGTTTAAATGAGGGGTGTCCTTATGTGATTGGTGTCCTTTTATAAGCAGAGGAGATGAGGACACAGTCACATAGAGGAAAGACCATGTGAACAATGGAAGAAGACAACCAAGGATGAGAAGCCCTTGGGAGAAACAAACCTTCTTGAGGTCTAGATCTTGGATTTCCAGCCCCCAGAACTGTGAAGAAGTAAATTTCTGTTGTTTATGCTTCCTAGTCAGTGGTAGGTATAGAAACTAACACAAGGTTATACCAAATGAACCCCTTACTTTATGAACTGCTTCTTAATTACGAAGATCCTTCACTTACTTTACCTTGTTTAATGTAACAAGTATCCTCATTTTCCCATTTTCTTAGTGAGAAAACTGAGAATCAGATTTGTCCAGACTCATAGAGTGAATGCGTCAGAGCTAGAATTCAAAGCCAGCTTACAACCAGTCCTTTAGACCTTTGGGCTGTAAATTTGAAGTAAAAACCAAGATTGTAAATAATACCTTAAATAGGAAAGAGATTGAGCTATTTTAAATGCACACACATAAGCAACAATTTTCAATGGTACACCCCTTAGGCTGAAGCAAAAGGGGACTGTGCCTTGTAGCTTACACTTCAGGGGGACCTGCATAGATTAGAGAACACGCAACAATAAACAGATATGTTAAAGAACACACAGAGGACACCTTTGTCACTCAAGATCTAGCCCTTGGCAGTGACTCAGCCTGGCCCAGAACTTTAAACGTCTGCTCTGATAACTAACACCATTCAGGTCCCAAGCGAAGACCACTTTGAAGCTCCAGCCTGAAGTCTTTTACACAAAGGAACTTCACCTGAAGCCATTTTTGCCACTTGTCCATCATCACAGGCAGACACAGCTCTGGACATAGAGAGGACTTGTGCTTAGGTAAGCAAAAGGATACATTAATTCACTTGTCAAATCTTTGCCATATGATGGCCTGAATGCAGAGGAATTGTGCATAATGAAGTATATTTCCCAGTGGCACCGAGTCCATTTTTCTGCTTCTCTTATATTCCAGTTTTACTTCCACTTGGACTCATGAATTACCAAGGTACTCAGCTGCACATGGCAATTGAGGACTATTTTGCAATATTAAGTAACAATATTGCACTTAAATATATAGATATATGCACATATCATTTTTGAAATGTGACATTGAGATTTTACATTAACACATAGATGGACATTTGGATGTTAAAAATATAAATAGTTTTATTTTATAAAACACCTAATAAGTTGAATTAACTTTCCAAAAATTAAATTTAAGCCTGTTAGCTTTAAGTAGTTTTATTTAAAGTTTTTGAAAATATATGTGAAAAATAATTTTATATTTTGACTTTAATGTTAATTCATCTTTTTTATGAAAACATATTTAAATTTTGTATACCTTGAATGTAATTATATTTTTAATTCTTTAAATGATCACTATGAATAGAACCCAATTTGTGTGAAAATCACATATTAGTGTTTTTTGCTGAAATGGAAAAGAATAAATTTAATGGAATAAATATATGGTAAATTTGTGAATTATTTATGCCTTCATTCTATTCTTATGCAACTGTCACTAACTCATCAAGATAATTCTCAGACATGTGGATTAATATTTAAATTCAGTCATCTTTGGTATTTTGCAGACTTTCAGTCATTAAAAACACAAAGATTTACACATATTTGCAATTGCCATGACGAGGGTCTATTTGTCAAGGCAGGAAGCTAAAACCTATCTTACAGAACAGTTTGTTAGCTTGATTTATAATTTTCAAATACTTAGGCATATGGTGTGGGGGTCTCCTCGTACACTCTTGCTCCAGGCCTCACAGATGTTAGGGCAGGCGTGGATTTTATGGCCTCCCAAAGGTTTCTCTCTGAGGATATTGTCTTGTATTTATGAGCGCCTGTTTTGTATCAGGTGCTGTGCTGTCAGTGTGGATGGGCTGATACGCAAGGCCGAGGTGCTGCTTTGGTGGGATCTGGGATGTGTAGATGTGGTGGCAGACACAGGCAGGTAATAGAAGTAACTACACAACACAAGAGGTGCGTCCCGTGGAGACATCTACAAAAAGGAGTGATGAACTATATCTGAGACCATCAGGAAAGGTGCCCCAAAGAAGCTAGGTTTTGAGGGACGGACAGAAAGGAGTTCACAAGAAGAGACAATATGTGTGAAGGAAGGAGCTATAAAGCAACATGCCTCTTAGCAACAGATGGATGCACCAGGGAATAAAGGCAGGAAAGACAGGAACCACGGTTGGGTCAGCCTTGAAACCACACCAAAGGCACTTGCAATGTATTCCCTATAGATGTCGGGAGCCTCTGAAGGTATGTAGGCAAACGAATAAAATTAATATACATGAATTTAGAAAAGATTACACAGGAGGTTCTGTGAAAAAGTGATTATGGAGAAGGAAGGTTGGAAGCAGGAAGACCAATTACAAATCAAGGGAAGGAGGAGGGGGCCCAGAAATAGGATGGTAGAGGAGATGGACTCCAAATGACAGACTTGAGACATACTTTATCTTTTCAAGTTTTGTCTGTGAACCAAGTATAATTTCTTAAATGCATACATATGTGCGTATGTGTGTTTAAGTCTGTAACAGGTGCCTAGCCACAATGCTCATTGAATTCAGAAATCCTCACTATAACATCCCAGATGACCCAGTATCCAGGTATAGCTTGAAGTCTAAAGTATAAGAAGATAATGGGTTGGAGAAAATGTTCACTCATTTTTGTTTTTATTTTGTAAGATGGCTCTAGTAGTACTTAGTTGTCTTTAACTTCATTTCAAACAATTTTGTTAGATTGTATTGTGACAGATGTCATATCAGCGTGCACTTAAACATAAAAATTGGTGACTTTTTCTGTAGCCATTTTAATATGAAGATGGAAGAAAATATGCAACATTTTTGGTATATTATGCTTTATTATTTCAAGAAAGGTAAAAACACAACTCAAATGCCCCCCAAAAAATTGTGCAGTGTATGGAGAAGGTGCTGTGACTGATCAAACGTGTCAAAAGTGGTTGTGAAGTTCATGCTAGAGATTTCTCACTGGACGATGCTGCACAGTCGGATAGACCAGTGGAAGTTGATAGCGAGCCAACCAAGACAGTACTGAGAACAATCAACATTATACTATGCAGGAGATAACTAACATACTCACAATATCCAAATTAATAAAGCTATTGATGAAAATAAAAAAATTGTCTTTTATTTTAAGAAAAAACTAAACATATTTTTTGTCTAACCCAATGCAATTAGTTCCAGGGGTCACCCATCCTACATTACACCACCCTCATGTTTAGAAAATGATCCTCTATATTGAGTCAAATGCTACCTCTACAGCACTTTACTTATTGGTCTAGTTTCGTCTTTTGTAATAACAGAATTCTAGCCACTAGAAATCAGGACTTAAGGGCTTTCGCATAATCTAGGCAGCTACTGCATGTTCCCTGAGTTGTCTATTCCCAGTCCCTTACTTCTCTGCAATGATTCTGAGGGGTCTGTAGTCCACACTAAGCACGCTCTCTTCCCACCACTGGCAGGGGCACCAGCAGCAGCAGTCTGGTCACCCAACTCCAGATGTGTTCTAGTTTATCAGTGTCTTTCTTAACACACAGCATTTAGAAATATTTCATAATTCATATTTTCCTGCTCATACTGTCATTTCTCATAATTAGTACAGATGGCTGAGGTTTGAAAGCAATTTTTTGTCTCCAGCGCACATTTTTATGAGATTTACCACAAAGGTTTCATTTCTCTACTCAGAATATATGAAGATTTTTAATTTACTCGACTACCAAGAGATAGAAAGAATATATACTTGGTCAAAGATCTGGGATTACAATTTAAGCAGAGCTCCCCAAAGGAAGTTACCTGCCAACAAGAGAGCAGTAGCTGACAAACCTTCAGAGACAGTGTGTTTTGCTAATTGCCTTCTCTTTCCTTGGCACGTGACCTGAAGGGTTGTTTCATGTCCTCCTTTTTGTAAGATCTTGCATGGTGACTGAAAAATTCAAGCTTGTCTGCCTGATCACCGGTCCCTGCTTGAGCCTTAACCAAAAGTAGAAACTATTGTTTCTATTATCAGATTACAGGGATCATCAAGGTATTGAGGACTATTTTCTTGTTTATCCTGCCTTCCCTCTTCCTTTCTTAGTTTGCTTCTTCATGGAATTCCCCAAAGACCATGAGCAATTTTCAGAAACATGGAAGTCATGCCTTCCCCCTGCCACACTCAGTGCTCAGCAACAGGAATTAAGTCCAAATCATTGCAAACTCAGAGGGATTCAGCATATTCACAGGAACCTCCAAGGATGATGATACAACTTGTTGACAACTCTTGGTTCCAGACTTTAAATATACCTACATGGTTAAAATACACGATGGGTTTTCTGATATATAATCAGGATTGCTTGCTCACACTTTAATCACACACACACACACACTTTTTTTTTTTTTTTTTTGTCCTCTTTCAAACAGAAGGAAAGGACCGTGGAGGTTTTCACTTGCATGAAAGCAATAAGACTTTATTTCATTCCCAAGATTCCCATTTTTAAAGTCTGAGCATCCATGGCTAAGAAGGGATGTTCTACCTGCATGGATGTGGCAAAATGTCAGCCACCAGGAGGACCACACATTCCTATGTTGAATTCTCCTTCCATTACTCAAGGGATCTACAGCACCCTCCTTGAAGGGAGAAAATAAAATAAAATGCCTCCTTTCCTTCCAGAACATACAAATTAGTACAGTCATTCTCTCAGGATAAAAACATGTTTATGTGGATTCAGGATACTCCATTTAAAATATTTGTTACCCTCCATTCAAATTTTCACTGCTGATAAGTGGCAAGGGCGGAGCCATGGGATCAGTGAGTTACGATTCCTTCTGCTGGAGTGTTTACTTTCATTTTACTTTCCTCAAATAAGCATGCTTGGAGCTAGTACCTTTCCTTCCTCTGGAGTAATCGAAAAATTTAATTCGCATTAAGCCAGAGAGGATGATGTTTTTCCCTAAGATCACCCAAGTCAAACATTTTAAACCTCTAAACAGCCCAACAGCCAGAGATGCATGTCTCATCCTTTCCTGATGAAGTGCCTCCTGGAGCCAAACAAAGCCTCCGCCCTCCACCCCAGCCCACTCAGAGCCTGGGTGAAAGGCCACCCGAGAGTCTGGTGTGTGCGTCTCCATATCTGGTCCCCACTATGATTCTTAGGATACCTACGGCATCTGTCCCAGGGAACCCCTCCCCCCTTCGGAGATGTATGAATTTCCAGGCTTCATTTCTGCTTAAAAGATTAATGTGAGTGGGGAGCAAATGCCTCTTTGCTACTGCAATTTGAACTGCACGCATCTTACCCGAGAATGAGTATTTCACCAGGGCCAGGCTATGCTTCAAATCTTAATCATCCCTTTCCTAAAAACTAATAACATTTTGCACTTATATGCTCCTGTTCATCAACCCCAGGTAATAAACGACACGTTGTTAGAACTCAGGTGAGTAAATCATTAATTGTTCGTAATGCCTTGCATAAACACTTTCCAATTGTCTGCATAAGGACTCAATCAAGCACAATGGTGTCTATGCATATTTCTCTGTTAGTCAAGTATAACATGCGTGCAGTGACTTATAAGTGACAAATTTCTCAGGAACACAACCAAAAGCATATCATCATCCAAATGACCTGGAACCACAAAGGTCAGAGATATTCTGCTCATGGATCACAGGAATTTTTTTTATCAGAAAGGTCAGGGAGCTGCCAAGGACGAATAAAAGAGTTAGAGGGGTCTAAATATTCTTATTTAGAAAAATACCATAGATGCTAGATTTCCTCTTCTGTCAGTCTAGCATAGCATTGCTCAGGCACTTCTTGCAAAGATTTTTTTTTTTTAAGGATGAAAAAGGCAATGTTGTAAAAGCAGAGTGAGATCTTATAAGACTGCCTGCCACCTAACTCAGTTCCTGGATTTTTCTTTACCTCAAGTACAGAGTTAGAATTCACATTGCAAAGGGAAGTATGTGGCCACAGGACTGAGTCAGAGAGCGACAGGGTGAGTGGGCCTAGAAGGAGGACAGGGGGACATGTAGAAAGGACAGCCACATGTCTATTTTACAGTGTGGGCCTCTGGTAGCTCCCCTGGTCTCATGCCTCTGGTCTTGGTAGAGAGAAGCAGCCAGCAGAAAGATGCTTCACATTCAAACACAGCCTTTGCCAGATTTGAATAGCGTGAGTTGGCTTTCTTTGCTAGTTGCCCTTCATTTGAGCCCAGATGTGTCCCCTGCCCTTCTCAGCTGTGCAAGGTTCATGGCTTCCCACCACATCAGTCCGGGCGGGCCTGTGATGTAGCATTACAGCAACATAGCACATCCTCCACAGGCTCTCCTACAGGTCACAGAAACACAAATCTCCCCAACTCCCTTCCTGTAGGTTTTCCATAGTGTGTGGCCATGACAGTCACCCCTTTTCACTCTTGGTGCCACCTTCTTCATGGTTCCAACTGTAGCTCCCTGGGAGCATAAGCTACTGCTCCACTGATACTCTGGGGTCCCTGTCCATCGACACCCCCCTATCCATGCTGCTCCAGCTGGGGCCAGGAGGGAGCAGGGGCTGATCTTTACTCCTTCTGCCCATGCACGGGGAACGCCTTCACTGGAAATACCACTGCCCTGCACCTTCAGTGTTTCGGAATGTGGTGCAGACTCTGGCATACAGTCATTTTCCTTGGCTTCCTTATCAAGGCCATCCTCACCACCACCACACCCCTCCCCCACTGCGTCAGTGATGTCGTCTAACCTGGGACTGGGCTCAAACACTCCAGAATTGGGAACATCTGTCTGCCAGTGAATGAATTAATTAAAATGAAAATAGAAATTGGTCATACTGTATTTAATTTTGGTATATATAGTCTCACTGAACCCCAGGAACAGACCAACATGTGGAAGTGGGTGCCTTCGTGGCTGCTCCTCTCCGTGTGGTTCAGTTTGTCTACAGCACTTTCTCTCCTCGCTGCAGCCCAGCTTTCTAGGCTTCCCGGGCACACACACCTCCCGCTGAGGCTGGACGCTCGGAGTCCCAGTTCCCGATTTGGGGGAAGGAACCGTGACGTGTCCAATCTGGCTTGGAAGCCCAGCGCTGGGTGAATTAGCTGTAGCCAGTAGGTCCAGATAATGTCATGTAACGTGATTGTCATGGGAGTCAACAGAGTGAACAGTTCCCTGTAAATGTGTAAAACAGGTCTTCAAGTGGTAGCCTCTGGCCAAGGTTATGAATTTCAACTCTTCCTCCCCACAGGTAGAGCTCCTTCCCTATATTATAAACACAATGGCATGAAGGTCATTGCTCCTGAAGGATGAGAGACACAGAAGGCTTAATCCAGGAGAGAAAGGATTCAGTCCCAGAATCCAGTCTGTGTTGCTTCCTGAAGTAGCCTGGCCCCTTCTCCAGCCCACCCCTACACAGCAGTGACTCAGTGTCGGGCTCACACCCACCGCACACAGCTCCCGATAGACCACTGAGCAGCATAGCCCTTTGGGATCAGGCCAGTCTGGTCTAACATTGGTCTGCCACTTACCAGAGGGATTTCAGGCAAGTCATGTACCCTTTCTGAACCTCAGTTTCCTTAGCTACAAGTGCACATAATGATACCCATTTCAAAGGGTTGAAAGGAGCTAACAGATACTAATGCCATTTTAAAATAGTCAACCAATTTTCAGGTTGATTTCATAATCGCAGACCCCACACCATATTCCAAAAGAATTATGCAGCACATTCCAACAAAACAGATGGCTTAAAAATGCAGGTGGTAAATTTAAGAACTTTTTGCATTTTCTTTTTTCTTTGTATTTTCTGACACATGCAGAGACTGTCACCTTCTAGTCAGAACTGTTGCAAGAATGAAATAAGAGAAAAAAGCATGAAGCACTAAGTGCTGTGTCTAGACATGGGACATATTCAACACATGAGTGTTGTTTTTATTACTGTAACTAGCATGATTATGGTTACGATTATACTGATAGTCCTAAGGGCAGAGGTCTCAAATATTCATTGGTAAATCCTTTAAGGTGATCATCTCATGGACTACTGTGCCATCATAAAGCTTTCTTTCCTAGTTAAGTTTGAAATTTACATATATGTCTATATAAGTTTACATACATATAATTTACATATGTAAGATAACGTGTACATCAATATATAAAACTCAAAGTAAATATTTTTATCCTTACCCGATGACATGCTTATTGATTTTAAAGAGAGGGGAAAGGAGGGAGGTAGAGAGGGAGAGATAGAGAGAAACATCGATCAGTTGCCTCTCATATGCACCCCGACCGGGGGCAGAACCCACGACCCAGGCATGTGCCCTGACCTGGAATCAAACCCATGACCTTTCAGTTTATGGGACAATGGTCCAATCAACTGAGCTACACAGGCCAGGGCTCAAAGTAATTTTTTAAAATGCATTGTAAAAAAGAAAAGGAAATCATTGAACCACACAGCCCTGGGAAGCCGGCAGCTGTGTCAGTGGCCATTGTTGCCTGTGGCTCCCGTTAAGTGCCTGAGCTTTCTTGCTCAGGCAGTGTTCTCACTGCTGTTTGAAATAAGTGTCTTAAAACCTCAAAGCAAACTCTACAACTTCCCGCTGCACCTTGAGCAGCCTATCTCAAGTGTCTGTGACCCAGATTCACCATTCATTCAAAAGGGAACGTGAGAGAGAGAAAGAAATGTTGGCTTTAAAAACCTGGGGCACGTTCCCCTCCATTCTTGGCCTCAACCTGGATTGCTCAGCTGATTTGAAATGAATTCTAACTAAGGTCATCCACCAGGAAGGAGTTCTGGTTCAAGAGAGAGAGGTGAGTGGTAATGGGTGTGGGGGGGTGGAATGTAGAGATACCCACTATGGACATACTCCAAAAAGAAAAAAAAAGAAAAAAAGAAAACCTCTGCATGGAAAACGCACTGGCTGGCTGCAGCCATGACAGCTCTCGGCCAGGGCCTGCCAGAGATATCTTCTTTAGGTGGGCACAAGGGAAGCGCTGCCTCTCCGGTGATTGCAAGATTTGTTCTCTGTGTTAGGTATTGATTTTCCCTTCAGAGGAATAGCAAAGGCATGAGAGCATGAAGGAGAGAGGTGGGTTGCCTTCCCCCATCACAGGTTCAGAGTGATGAGTCAAAGCCACTGTGAGCCATTCCTTATCTTGCACATTTGATGAAAAATTGAACCCAGAACTATTTCCTCTAGAGACAGCTATGAGAACGGGAGTGCGCTATGAGCCTCTCTGAGAAGTAAATACGCTTTCCCCCTCTCTTATCAGTCTGTCTCCAGTCACATACAGTCTAGTCAGGGTGCTGATCACCATATTAAAATCATCCACATACCACTGCAATATAATGAAAACACACCTATATGTAGATTTGATTCTCCTTCCCAAGCAGAAATTGTTGTCTTTTTTATTTATTTCCCTAAGTTTCTCAAGAATTCTGCAAATTGTTAAGCTTAATTATCAAAAGGGTCTGTTCATGTCAGGGAGACTCATCCATACAAAGCAAAGGTTTGGACTGAGCTGATCCAGTGATTCTGCCTCTTTGATGGGAAGAAATTGCTTCTGTGTAAGAACTAATACCCACCTGGTTTCTAACCTCAGCCACTGGCAAATGTGTCACAGCAAGAGACGTTTCCTGTTTCTCTGACAGATTGGCCCAGGGCTAAAATTTAATCTAATGTGTCAAAAGTGGTAGGCAGTAGAAAGAAGCAGAAAAACACTAAACCTACTCAGATTTTCACAGTAGTTTGAGACAACTATGGTTTGGTGTCGATAAGTAGTAAAAGTAAACATTGCAAAATGAAGCAATAAAGGATGATTATAAACCTCTACATTTGTTTTTTTTTTAATGATAAAAAAATTCACACCAAAGTAAGATGTAGACATCCATATGCCAAAAAATAATGATAATAATCTAGACATTGACCTTATACCTTCACAAAAATTAACTCATGATGGATCACAGACCTAAATGTAAAATGCAAAACTGTAAATCTCTTAGAAAATATAGGTGAAAACCTAGATGACCTTGGTTGAGTATGGTGATAACATTTTAGATATGACACCAAAGGTACAAAAGAAATAATTGATAAGCTGCACTTCATTAAAATTTTAAATGTCTGCTCTGCAAAAGACACTGTCAAGAGAATAAAAGGACTAGCCGCACACTGAGAGAGAATATTTGCAAAAAAATGCATCTGATAAGGGACTGTTATCCAGAATTTATAAAGAACTCTTATAACTCAACAATAAGAAAATAAACAACCTGATTAAAAAATAGGCACACAACCTGAACAGAAACTTCACCAAAGAAGATATATAGATGGCAAATAAGCATATGAAAAGATGTTCCGCATCCTGTGTCATCAGAGACATGCAAATCAAAATAACAATGAGCTTTTCCCCAGCTGGTAGTAAGGTGCTTGGTGGAGGAAAGTTAAGGCCACCATGCATCGAGGTCCGCACTTTATCCAGCAACTAGCAGCACACTGGCAGCGCATGCTTAGCACTCGTCCACGCCATGGCCTCTGTGTCCTCTCGCTTGCATCTACTCCACCAAGCCAATGACAAAAGCAATGCTCTCATTAAAGGGGTGGTGTGAATGTTGAACATTGCTGGCCATGCTTGTTTGTGAAGGCCCTTGCCAATGCCAACATGGGGAGTCTCATCTTCAATGCAGGGGCTGGTGGACCTGCTCAGCAGGTGGTGCTGCCCCCTCCACCTCTGCTGCCCCCTCCACCTCTGCTGCCCCAGCTGAGCACACGGAAGTGGAAGCAGAGAAAGAAGAACCTGAGGAGTCTGGTGATAACAAGGGCTTTGACTTTGTTGATTGAACCTCTTTTGTCACACCCTCAGTAAAAAACGGAACTCTGGAATAAAAAATAACACGGTGATACCACTGTGCACCAACATGCGGAACACTGACATCACCAAATGTTGGTGAGGAGGCCGAGCCACAGGAGCTCTCACGCACTGCTGGTGGGGTTGCAAAATGCTGCAGCCACTTTGAAATGCAATTTGGCAGCTTCTTGAAAAACTAAACATATTTTTACCATACAACCCAGCAAACATGCTCCTTGGATTTTATCCAAATGAGCTGAAAACATGTCTACACAAAAACCGACACAGAGATGCTTATAGCAGTTTTATTCATAATTGCCAAAACTTGGAAGCAGCACAGGTATCCTTCAGTAGGTGAATGACTAAGTACATCCAGACAATGGAATATGATTCAGTGCTAAAAAGAAATGAGCTACCCAACCACAAAAACACAAAACTTAAATGCATGTTACTAAGTGAAAAATGTCAATTTTATAAACCTACATTCTATATGATTCTAATTACATGATGTTCTGGAAAAGGCAAGACTATGGAGACTATAAAAAATATCAGTGGGTTCCAGAAGTTGAGGGAAGGTAGGGATGGATAGACAGAGCACAGAGGGTTCGGTTCGTAGGGCGGTGAAATACTTTGTATGATACCATAATGATGGCTACATGTCATTATACATTTGTCTAAGCCCACAGGTTGTACAACACTAATAGAGGTGAACCTTAAGGGAAACTATGGACATTTGTGGTAATGATGTGGCCATGTAGGTTCATCCACTGTCACAAATGTATGACTCTAGTGAAGGATCTTGATAGTAGGGGAAACTATATGAGTGAGTCGGAGAGTATTTGAGAAATTTGGTACCTTTTGCTCAATTTTGCTGTGAAGTTAAAACCACTCTAAAAAATAAAAGGGGGAAAAAGATAAAGTGACATCATAATGAAGTTCCTAACCATGGGCAGGAAAAGGGAAGATGGGGAGGAAGTAGAAGACTTATTGATCAGTCTCAAAGCAGCAATGAAGTGTTCATTGCAGTAAATGTTTGCCTGTTTTTAGGTTGGTCCCATGTTCCCATTTCACCACTATCCCTTTCTCCTTGCTGCTCTCACTCACTGCTCCCACCTGTCTCCTTTGCTGTCTTCCTATTTGTATGCGTTCCCTGTTTCCTTGTTGGCCATCCTTTAGGATCTGGTTTCTGGCCTCTGAACCTTCTTACCATACGGTAATTAGGAACCTTAGCCATATCTTTGACTCTACAGCAGCCACCCCTTGACCTGGGGAAGATGGAATGACACCAAAGCCAGTATCCTCACTACCTATAGCCAGAAAACATCTGTGATGTACACACATCCCATCAGAGAGCAATCTGGAGAGCACAGCAATTTTCAAAGAGAATATCTGCATGACACTTGTCCTCCAATATGGCCACCTTAAATAGATAGGTTTCTCTAATTAGTTCCATAAATCTTACTGAAGCATTGAAGACACCGTTGTTGACCTTAGGGGGAGGAGAATTGTCTTTCTAATGTGGAAGAGAGACTTATGTGCAAACAATTACAGTCCAATGTGCTTAGTTCAACACTGGAGGAATATTCAGAGAAGGGTGATTATGGAGGACATAATCAAAATTACACAGAAGTCAAAAAGAAAACAAAAAGGCTTTCAGAGGAGGGATCATTTAAGAGGAATCTAGAAGGAAACACAGGCATTTTCCAGGCAGTCAGGTGAGGGGAAAGACAGTCCAAGCGGAGACAGAGCAGAGGTTGGGAAGCAGGAAGGCACAGGCAGTGCCGGGAGACAAGCCAGCACACCCAAAGCAGTGAGACAGATGGGCATGGCAGGGCATGTGTCTGGGTAGGGAGGGGTCATTTTAGGAAAGGCCTTTCAGGCCATCACTCTGGGAGAAGTCCTCAAAGGGTTTTTTGGATTAGGTTCCACATAGGGAAGCAACTAGAAGAAGGGACATTAGAAGGCCTCCTCAGGAGGCCAAATAAGGGACAAGGTAGCAACAGTGCTGGAGGAGGGGAGAGAAGTGAGTTCAGACATGTGAAGAAAGAGAGAATGCGTAAGATGTTTGCTTTGGGAATGGAAAGGAAGGGAAAGTGAGGAGTCGAGCATGCACCACAGTATCAGGCCCAGGTGGCTAACCACACGGCTGTGTGTTCACTAAGATGTGGAATATAAGGGTAGGGGGATGCAAACGTTGCGCAGAGATGAGAGATGCCAGTCCCTGGCACAAGAGGGTGCTCGTTAGATGAATGAATGAATGAATGAATGACAAATAAGTAAAACGTCAGAGAGCAGCATCATGGTTAAACAAATTTCTCATTTATAGTGTGTTACGTCCATATGGCATGACCATCAGAATGACCTAATTAGCAGAATCAAAGGACTGATTGCCAGCCACAAATGTTATATCTCAATCCCGGAGACTTTTATCTCAGACTTCAACCTCTTTCTCCTCCCCATTGTCACAAGCCCCAGCCCCATCCTCCAGCTAAACAACTGGCTGTAACCATTCTGGCACACAGGATTGCACTTCAGGTCTGAGAGCCACCTGCAGGACACACCTTCTCCCAGGCCCTCATTTCCAATAGATAAACAGTAGTGCCCACTCCACCCACTGTCCACCCTCCCTTTATAGGCATTTTGAAAAGATAGGTCGTCTAATACAACCAGTTGCATTGTGTATTAGTGTGTAAAAGTGTTTAATGTGAGCCCATTTATGAAATACTATTCCATAAGGGTGAAGCCTTTCATTCCAAATTAGATTGCTGTGGGTGAAGCTCATTCTTTAATGTCTTTTTCTTGCTAGTAGTGTGTAATCTCAGATTTTATCTCCAAAAGTGCTCTCATAAGTACCACCATAGTCAATAGTTCAGGCTGTTGTTGTTGTAATAAACTGGTAACAAATTCTGAGCACTTGTTACTTGGCAATCAGTATGCTACAGTTACACACATTATCTGATTAGTCCTTACTGCACCATGGCAACAACATTAAATATCTCCACTTTTTAGTTGAGGAAGCTAAATCTCACAAATGTTAATGAAAATGCCCAAGGTCCCATGCTAAGTAAATGGAGCAGCCAGGATTTATACCAGGTTGTCTAAAATCTAGTCATTAGGCTGTACATGAATCACATGGCAAATCACTGGCTTTGGGACTGCCCACAGAGAAGAACTTCACTGGCTAAAACCTAACAGTACGTGCCAGACTTTCCTTTCCCTGAAGTTGCCTGAAGTCTTTCTGCTTAGAAATGCATAGAACAGCGAGGCAGAGAGGCAAAATGTTTCAAAGAGCCCCAGATGTGCTATGTCCCTCTTAGACAGTGCAATTTTTGCTTTTAAGAAAATAACAAGGACACCTTCATCTAAAATTTCCTTCAGTTCTCAGGTTCCTGTGTGTGTGCATGCGTGCATGTGAACATGCACATGGTGGAATTCTCCCAACTTTTTACCTGCAAAGAACTGCCACCAGCTATCTATGCATTTTCTTTAACTACCCAAATGGGAGCCGTTATCAGAACTGAGATTAATCATGGCACCCAAAGCGACAAAGGAAAGTTTCTTTCCTCAGGAGACACCTTAATCAAGACCCTGTCTGACGTCAGATAGAAATCTCCCCCAGAATATTAGAAAACCATTGCAGAGTGGAGCCTCGATTTGATCAAATGCAGTGCCCTTCTATTCCCAGCCCCAATTTTGAAACTGGCATTTGTCTTCTGATTTTCTTTCTCTTTCAATTTGTTTTGCTGTCAAAGAGATCACTCCCCACTCTCCTACTCGGTAGCGCCACCTGATTGAATTCCACTCGGGGCTCCTGGTGGTCCTGTTCTCCAAGCTGACTTGAGGGAGCCCTTTTGCCTGTTTCATATCATCCATCTCTCTGGGAAACTGAAATTGTGCTGCAAAAGTGTAGGACTTCTGGGGACCTCATTAACGCCAGCTCCAAGGGAATGGATTTCAACAGGGGAGGCATTAAGGCTCTAAACACTGCACTGAGACAGCAAAGATGTCAAGACCATGACAGACAAGTGGTAGATATCAAGTAATGGTTATAAAAAGCCAGGGGGCACACAAAGGACCGAGGGAAGCTTTTCAATTTATATTTTGTGTTAATATCACATTTGTTCCCCTCTAGCAAGGACAGGCCCTGATAATACAGAGGTGGCAGAGTCTGTGTGCCTCCTGGGGTCCCTAGATTCACCTGAACCAAGGCCAGAAATAATACCATAAAACTAATTTAGTCATCACACCAGCCGTGTTCCTCAGCCGTGAGACAGACTGGATAATTATATGTTTCCCACAATTCCGACACTTGACCAGTTTCAGCAAATGGCACTTCTAAATATACATCACTTTGTTGCAGCTACCTGTTTACCTCAGTTTTTCTTCAAGCAAAAGAAACTAAACAGAAAGTTAATTATAAAGATGGAAAATCCAAGTCATTTTATTAGAACAGTGTAAGCACATTAATAGACCCCAAAGTCAAATATCCTTTTTGGTCAAGGACAAAGATGATCAAACCACCAGGTTCTTAAGCCCATGCAGTGGTGCCACCTCAGGGCTGTTGCGTTATCCCTGGGACTTCACCTGTAAGTGAGAGGACTGAAGAACCTGTGAATTCTGTCTTGTGTGGTCATTGATGCTGTGTCAGTCACCACCCTGATCTATCCTACTATTTGTGTTTCTCTGTTGTCTGTGTTAAGGCAGAAAGATTTTCCTGATCTCTTATGCTATAGGTCCATTGGCTCCTCTGAGTACTTATGGAGAGATACTTGATTTTCTCAAGTATCTTCCAAAATACATTTCAGTTCACACATCATTCACATTTGTTATAAACAATCAACAATGAAATAAAAAGTTCTCACTCGGCAGATGAGCTGATATTGCTAAGATGAGGGCAAGCCTGAACATTGGATACCAGAATCTTTACCCAGACTGAAAGGGAGTCCTCCCCACGGGGAGATGCATGTCCTGCACACAGCATTGGCGCTATCTGCCACATAAAACAAAAGCGTGTTACACGAAACTGCAGAGAAAAACAGACAATGAGAAAAATTCACTTTTTTTTTTTCCTGTCCAATAACCAGAGTAGAAAAAAAGTGTGTGGTAAAATGCAGTTCTAAATTATGGGTGACCCATAAATAAGTTATACTTACCGAGAGCTGATATGCCAAGCACTGATCTAAAAATTTAATTGCTTAATTCACCAATCCATTGTAGCAACTCTGTGAGGAAGGGACTGTTGTTAGTC
Organism: Furipterus horrens; assembly: GCF_987537825.1. Classification (NCBI taxonomy): domain Eukaryota; kingdom Metazoa; phylum Chordata; class Mammalia; order Chiroptera; family Furipteridae; genus Furipterus; species Furipterus horrens. The sequence continues at coordinate 153,531,548 of NW_028327173.1, forward strand.
CTACTTTATAGATGGGAAAACTAGGATACACGGAAGTTAAACTGCCTGAGGTCAAACAGCTGGTAAATGGGAAAGGTGAGATTCAAGCCCAGGTCTTCAGGTTTCAGAAACTACATACTTACCACTATGCAACACTTCCTATTATGCCCTTAGGAAACATTGACGAAAGTCACAATCTAATGTGGAAATTTTCCTGAGTCTATAAGGCAGATCTCTATCTGAAGCATGTATGCTGATGCTCGGGTTTCTATATACTAGATGTTAATTAGGAATGAGCACACCTACACCAAGCAGAGGCAGAATGGCTTTGGGTCCGAGGCTGAAAGAGAACTATGGTGGAGGAGTTCCTTGATGAGTAAGGCTTAGGAAAGGAAGGATCCAGGACAATGGAACCAGGCTACAGTGGTCTAAAGTCATACAGACTTAAGTTTGAATCCTGGATCATCCACAGACTAGCTACACAAGCTGAGTGTTTTGGTTTTTTGCTGTGTCACACACCATCCTAAGATTTAGTACCTTAGTACAACAATATTTATTTCGCTTCTAGATCTGCAATCTGGGCAGAACTTAGCAGGGTCAGCGTACCTCTGCTCCACTAAGTATAAGATGGGATGGCTTGTCGCTGAAATCACTGGAAAGCTTGGGAATTGCTGCTAATTGATAGCTAGGACCTTACCAGGACTATTAGCCAAAACATCTACATGTGGCTCCTCTGTGTGGCCTGAGCTTCCTAACAACATGGTGGCTGAGTTCCAATGGTGAGTATTCCTAAAGAGAGCCAGAACGAGCTAGAGAGAGAAAATTGTCACCTTTTAATGACCCAACCTGAGAAGTCATACAGCCTCACTTCCACAACATTCTACCTGTCAAGGCAATCACAAAGGCCCACCAAGTTTAATGTGAGAGGAAATTCGCCTCACTGCTCGGTGGGAGAGTGGGCCATACTTGGTTAAGTTACTTGATTATTTGAGCCTCAGTTTCCTTACCTAAAGAATTGGATGATATTTCACAGAGTACTTATAAAGGTTAAAGAGGTCAACATAAGAGATAGTCAAACCTGTAGAGAATTTCTGGTGAATTGATTTGAACCAAATTGACGACAATTCCCAGGAAACAAAATCTCAATGGATTGAGAAATGCTCTGTAGAATGGCAGTTTTGCACCTTATTTTATACATTATAATTAAAAGAGGAGCAGAACAGCGTTACAAGAAATCCATTGGCGATAGTATAGGGAGGCAGGAGGAAGCAAAGAAGGCAGCAACCTCTGGGATTGGATAAAAGGCAAAATGATAGACACATGCTTCTACACAGGTGGGTACAGGATAGTGAACAGTTATCCATAAACATAATAACAATAACATGAGGGAATTTTTGGTCTCCCCCTGGTGTGGTGTCTGTGTTTTCAGAGGTTCAGAAAAAGGAAATATAACATTCCAAAGGTAGGTTATCTTAGATTCAAAGACAACAGACAGACTCAGTTAAATAAATACCAAATTAGAACACAGCGACTTGCCATGAGCTGCTTAAAGTTAAAAAGTTTTCATTTCAGACCATCCCATATAATTAATTTAGGTCTCTACATGTATAAGGCCACCTCAGAGGCCTCCCCTAAACTCGTCAGATCATGCAGGTACACACAATGGATGCTCAATACCAATTCTCAGTCCAGGTTTGAGGTCAGATGTGGGAAAGTAAAAGTGATCCATTGCTCAAAGGTTGCTGACACACCTGGACCTGGACGAGGACTGAAGCTTGTTAGAAATAGGATAAGACTAAAGGCCAAAGCATCTGTCCTTCTGGTTATTCCTACTTATTCAAGGTACAACTCACCAGGATCTCCTCTTGAGAAGGTATCAGATCAGTTCTGGAATTAAGACAGTTAATTCCTCCCTCATTATTGCATCCACATTAGGCCTTTTAGACTGAATGTAAACAAGTAACTAAAAAATGATTAGTTAAATGCTGGGACTTAGAAGGAATCTTGATCTCATTTTTGGGTGTTTACTTATGTGATGGGAAAGCTCATCACCAAAGCTCTGACAGAAGGACAAGCTGCTGGGAAGATTATTCTCAGAATCCAACATGTGCTCTGAGTAAGTTCTGAGCCTGAGGTATTCCTAGTGGTGTGTAGCAAACCAGTTTGAAATATTTAAAACAAAAACCGATGTGATAAACCAAATTCAGATTGGCAAAATTCAAACAAGAAGACCCATTTGATTTCCAAAGACAAGTTGATAACCTTTTGATTGACTCCAGGGGCTACTTGTAAGGCCTCAGTAAAATGTGGGCAGAGGAGGCCCCTTGAATTACTCAGGGCAGGTGACAAACCCACACTCCAGGGAAGTTACCTCATTACTAACCCAAGTTTGGGGCACAGTTTCATGGAAGATTCCCCTCTGCTGAGCAGGAGTTTTTCCTCACCAATTCCAACTTTCCATTCCCTCTGTAAGGAATGAGAAAAAAGAGCAAAAGAAATGGGTTAAAATACACTCTGTCTCAAGATAGTGTTCACGAGGAGATCCCAACAAAGAATTTCTTCAAAGGAAGAGATGAAAGGGAGTCTGGCTTTGTGCTGGCAGTTGAGCTGGCATTTGCAGCATTACCGTGTGACGTCGTGCGGGGCATGAGAAGCTCTTTGATTGCCAAAGAACAGTTGCACCTCTGTCTGAGTGGCCCTCATGACTTGTGTGGCTTAGCGGGAAAGGAGGGCTATGAGCAGATGTGATGGGGGTGATCACAGCAGAGGGAAAGTACCTTGAATACAAACCAAAGGGGGCAGGGGAGAACACAAAAGAAGGGGGAGTGTGAGGAAAGAGGAGAAGAAAGAAGTGTTTGGTTCTCTGACAGAGCACCTGTTGTCTCCAGAGACAACAGCACGTCCAGGAGGAAAGGAATTGTTCCTTTTGATCACGAGCCTGAACCACGCTGCCCAGAAAAACATCTCAATGGCAGCAAACACCTTTCTTCTCTTCCGGCTTCATGAGCGGAAGCTTGATTTACATTGGGAGTGTGAAAATATATACATATCTTCTTTTTAAAATTTATGCTTCGATAGCATATACCATGTGCCAGGTATTCTGTTAAACTCTCTACACACGCTAATTCATTTAATCTTCTTGGAAACTAAGAGGCAGACAGGAAACTGACATCCTTATCCTTTCCTCATGGTTACCATCATCTCCATCCCCCACCACCACCCTACTATTAGGTTTTGTTTGGTTGGTTTTTTAGCTCTTGCTATGTACCAGGTGCTTTTTACATGTTCTTATACACTTCATCATTTCAGTTCTTTCAACAACCCTATAATGTGGGCACTATTTTTATTTCCATTTTTCAATGAACTGTAAGCATGAAGATTTTGTAATAACTTACAAATGTGAACATATTAATACCCCAAGTGATAAAGCAAGTGAGTGGTGGGTCTGAGAAAAGAGTCCAGTTCAGCCTGTCCTAAAAGGCAGTGCTTAAACCACCATGACTCTCAGCCATGAACCCATGAGGCAATAAGTACTCCTTGACACTTTTCAGGCCTTGGGCACTGTGAGACATTCTGGTCTCAAGGAATTCACTTCAAAACATAAAGTTCCCTGCTATTGCCACTCTCTGGTGGGTGAGTTACCAGAAACCCAGCAATGAGTCATAAAACATCAACGCTTTCCCTATCCACTCTACCCCTATAACTCACACAGAAACTGAGGTCCACAGTAATAAAGAAAGTCAGAATTGAGATTCAAATCTCGTGACTTCAATCTATCTCCCTGTTATAAGAAATTGCTGGCCAAGAAAAATGGATCCAGGTTGTCCATTTTTGTCAGATGTTATCATTTTTACCAGATGACAAAGCACAGGGTATGAGATCAAAACAGGAATTTCATCCCCACTTTCATCGCTATATAATTAGGGACCTTCTTTCAGGGACTTCCGGCCAAGATGTAGGCCTAGACAGACACACTGCATCTCCCTCCACAACTAAGAAGGAATACAACTACCTCAAAACTAGAAACAACCAAAAGTTCCAGAAAACCGAGCTGCAAGGAAGTCCAACAAACAAAGATATAAAGAAGAAATACTCATCCAAACAGGTGGGAGGGGCGGAGCCAGGGCAGAGAGGATGTTGTGTGGTGGTGACAGCAGCAGCAGTGGCAGCAGCAGCAATAGAAGCAGGCTGGCGAAAAGCACAGTTACACATTTTAAAAAGTCAGGAGGGACACTTGTGGAGTGTTCCCAGCTCCTCACCAGCCTGCTCAGCTCACGGTCTCAGTGCCGGGGAAAATGAAGCCTCATTGCTTCTGACTGTGCAGACCAGTGGGGGTTGGGGTGGAGGCAGAAACTGCCAGTCTCTCAGAAGAGTCCTCTTGTTTAAAGAGCCCCCATGATCCTAGAATATCCACAGACCCACCCACTCTGGGAACAACAGCCAGGGCAACAGTAGAGGGAGTTGGAGAGGTGCCTGGAAAAGTGGCGAGTGCTGGGCAAGCGGCATTGTTCCCTCTCAGACCCCTCCCCCACATATAGCACCACAACATGGTGAAACAGGTCACCCTGTACTGACGAATCCCTAAGGCTCTGCCCCTTACAATGTAACAGTAGCGACAGCTCTACTTAAGACACAGAGGCAAACAAATACAGGTGTCTGTCAAGATGAGGAGATAGAGAAGTATGGCCCAAAAGAGAAAATGGATCAAGGTTCCAGTGGGAGAACTAAGCAACAAGAAGATAACCAACCTAACAGATGAGGAGGTACCCAACCTAACAGATGCAGAATTTCAAACACTGGTGATAAATATGCTCACAGGCTTGACGGATGTGCTTGAGTATGGCAAACACATAAGAGAAGAAGTGAAGGCTATGATAAATGAAACGAAGGAAAATCCACACAAAACCAATGGTGAAGGGAAGAAAACCGGGGTTCAAATCAATGATTTGTAACATAAGGAAGAAAAAGACAGTCAACCAGTACAGAATGAGGAAAAAAGAATTTTGAAAAATGAGGAGAGGCTTGGGAACCTCTGGGACAATTTTAAACCTGCCAACATCCGAATCATGGGGGTGCCAGAAAGAGAAGAGGAAGAGCAAGAAATTGAAAATGTATATGAAAAAAAAAAATGCAGAAAAACTTTCCAAATTTGGTAATAGACATATAAGTCCAGGAAGCATGAAAGTTCCAGGCGAGCTGGACCCAGAGGGGGCACACCAAGACACTTCATGACTAAAATGCCAAAGGTTAAAGATAAAGAGAGAATACTAAAAGCAGCAAGAGAGAAGCGGAGAGTTGCCTACAAAGGGGTGCCTCTAAGACTATCAGCTGATTTCTCAACAGAAACTTTGCAGACAAGAAGGGACTGGCAAGCGGTATTCAATGTGATGAAAAGCAAGGACCTACAACCAACATTACTCTATCCAGCAAAGCTATCATTTAGATTGGAAGGGCAGATGAAGTGCTTCCCAGACAAGGTAAAGCTAAAGGAGTTCATCATCACCAAGCCATTATTATATGAAATGTTAAAGGGATTTACTTAAGAAAAAGAAGATCAAAACTATGAACATTAAAATGACAACAAACTCACAACTATCAAGAACTGAATCTAAAAAGTAAAAACAAAATCCAATTAAGCAAACCAGAATAGGAACAGAATCATAGGTATAGGGATCATTTGGAGGATTATCAGCTGGGAGGGAGAAGGTGGAGAAATGGGGAAATGGTGCAGGGATTAAGAAACATAATCGACTGGTACAAAATGGGCAGGAGGAAGTTAAGAATTATATAGGAAAGGGTGAAGCCAAAGAACTTATATGCATGACCTATGAACATGAACTAAGAGGGGTGAGACTGCTGGAGGGAAGGGGGTTACTGGGCAGAGGGGAGCAAAGGGGAAAAAATTGGTACTACAGTAACAACAAAATATAATTAAGATATATATATACATATATATATATAACTAGGGACCTTCTTCTATTCTGTTTTCTGAATGGTCTGAAAAGAGAGTCTCATTCTTTTCCCTGAGGATAAACCTCACATGTTGAAATGACTTCTTCTCACTCTGGAAGTGTACATAATTTCACTAAAATTAATTAATTTAGAAATATTTGCTAATTATTTTGTTTCCGGATGACAGACAACCACAAAGCAAATCCAGAGTGTATGCTGAAATTGTTTAGTAGCAATCCCAAGTTTGGGCACAATCAGTTGACTAATTTCCCTGAAATTTTATTAATCTGTTTATTAAGAACAAATTAGTTTGCACAAATTATACCCAGTGAGGGACACACAGGGACAAGACAGTTTCCAGCCCCTAAGGCACTCCCTATATCACAGAGGAAACACATGTGTCTACAAAGGAAATTCAACAGCAAGTTAATCAAAGACATTTATACATAGAAACCCAAAGTACAGGGATGTGAACAAAGACTGAGTTCAAAGATCTCTTTCTAATTCCATCAGCTGGATAATATTCAAATGACCATTTACCAAAATGATTTGAAATTGCAGAATCGCCTGATCTGCCTTCAGAATTAGTGCTCAGATGATGAATGCCCAGTTCCTTCAGATGTTTAATTACTGAAGGGCCTTACTTTTCCAAAAGAGAGGCTATACAAATCCAGGAAGTGACACGGAATCTTAACAAGATGTGATCTTGAGAGGTCATGTAATTCAGACTTCATCTTTAAGCAAGACTTGTTTTTAAAAACCTCAGGGAGAGAAACTTGACAGCCTTCTTTGTTGATAGTTTTGATAACCCCCGCTTGAGTCTGGAATGTTAGCTCTTAATGTATGCTTCTCCATCATGGATTCTGAAGTCCCTCATGGAGACTTGACAAGAGAAAGACCTACGTTTATGCTGTATCTGGGACTGAGGTCCTTGGTCCCCTCAGGCCTGGAGGATGGTCTGACACTGTAATTGGAGAGTCTGGAGACTGTGGAGCCAAAGCCAGGGCTGTGGGGTCTTCGTATGTATTCTGTGGAGGAGGGGTTATGGAGCTGGTGACAGTAGCTGAATCTTAACATTCAATCAATAATTGCAAACATCTGGATAAAGCTTACACATTTACGAAATTTTTTGACATACACCGTCATTTAATTTCCAAAGCGAGGCTAGAATAACAGCTTTGTAACATATATTACCATTTCATTTTACTGAATGGAAAATCATAAGATTTAAGTTACTAAGTGGTCAATCTGGAACTACTATTGCTACTCTACTATTATTCCTGATAATAGTGATAATAATTATAACAATAATAAAGATGTATATGGTCCAGTCACTTTGCATGAAATATTTTACCTGATCTGCATAATGACTTGGCAGGGTAGTTTCTTTTTTTATTTTTTTCCACATTTGAGATCATGCAGTATTTGTCTTTACATGTCTGGCTTATTTCCCTTAGCATAATGCCTTCCAGGTTGATCGATGTTGCTATAAATGGTAAGATTTCCTTCTTTTTTAAGGCAGGATAGTATTCGACCACATTATCTTTACACAGTGGCAAGGTAGTTTCTAAAATCCCCATTTAACAGAAAATAAAACTAGGATTTAAAAAGATTAAGTAATTTACCTATGATCTCGCCATTAACAAGTTATGCTGTGTTCCTTAGATTTTAGAAAATAATTAGCATTTCTACCAAAAGAGAGATTCAAAACCCTAATAAACCCCTGTCCAAGTATACCAGATGTGCGTTCTAACCCACTCTGACAGTAATAAAACCCACATCCCCTAGTGTTTGGGCCACCATGATCTTCACCCATCTGGTGCCCTGCCCTCCCCTGCTTCCCAAGAATCCCAACATCATCTTTACTTCCTTACGCATTAACAATGGGCTGGGTTGCTAATGTCCCTCTCCATTAAGGGAAAACAAAGAATTAGAGTGAGAGAGTGGGCTTCAATTCTCTTGCCTTGAGCCTCAGACAGGACTCTCAAAGAATAGTACAAGACTATTGGTAATTTTCTTTACAAAATGTTTTCTCACCTAAGGTTCCTTACAATTCTGAGTTTTATAGGAGAAATGCCTGATGAGACATGGAGAGGTTAAATACTTAGCCAAAGTCACAGAGAAATTAGAGGCAGAACAGGGAGTTAACCTGGGTCTCCTGACCCATAGACTCTGCAACGCATGACCAAAAAGTCAATTCAATAAGCTTCATGGAAAGGCCACGATGATCCAGATCTTGCATTTAGTTCCCTGAGCCGCACAAGGAGACTCATTCATGTATTCAAGAACCCCTTACTGAGTACCTATAAGGTGTCAGGCACCTGTAGGGCCTCAGGAAATACAACAGAAAACAAAATAATGCTGCTGCTTTTCTGACATTGGCATACTAGTGGGGGAAGAGAGGTAAAAAATGTATAAATAAGGAAACAAACATATATCAGTAAGGGCAGGGAGGAAAGCAAAGCAGGGTAATGGAGATATAGGTGAGTGCAAGGGGTGGGGGGCTTACTGCTTTATGTGGGGTGGTGGCCTGACAGAGGCAGAGACCTGAGAGAAGTGAGGGTGTGAGCTGTTCAGAGATCTATGCGAAGAGCATTCCAGGCAGAGGGAAGAGTGAGTGCAAAGGCCTAGAGGCAGGTGCATGCTAGCATTTTCAAGGAACAGCAAAAAGGCAGCTCTTGTGGCAGTGGAATGGGAAAGGGGAATATTTGTAGAAGATGAAGTTAGACAGGGAGGCCAGACTAGGTGGGGCCTGGCAGACTCTTACAAAGATGGTGACTTGACTTTAAGAAATCTAAGTAGCCAAAGAAGGGAAACAGAGAAGAGATATGGCCTAATTTAGGTCCTAAGTCTTGGCTCCTCAGAGTCAACAGGTGTCTGATAGCCTGGCATTCCAGTGCCTTTCTTCACTCATCCAAACCCCTCATTTCCCAGATGGGCTAGCCTGGATTTCCTAGTCAAGCCCAGGACTCTGGCACATTGAAGGAAAAAAAAAATCATTTCCATTCCTATCCTGAACTTAGAGTTTAAATCATAAAGGCTCCCACTGGATATCATAATCTAGTCGTGGTTTCAATATGCTTTAGAATTTCTAGATATATCCAATATCATGCTTGTTTTTTTTATTCTTGGCAAGAGGGCTCGGCTAAATTCTCATGCTTTGTTTGTCCATTATTTATCTTTAGCTCTTTTTTATGTAATCACAATGAAGTAAGCCCATTTGTATTTACAACCTGTCCCTATTAAGTTTTATTGTTCATTTATGTCCATTTATACAACTAGCCAAAATCTTGGTCTAAGATGACTGATTTCTAGAACCGTATCCACAACCCCTAGTCTGAAATCACTTGTGAAGTCAATGGATATGTAGGCCTTATCAATCAGCATAACGATTCCTGTGGATTTTTTTAAAAAATCCGTGGTGGATTAAAGATGACCACAAATTCTTTTCTGCTCCTCTCAATAAAGGTGAATCTGCTTCTCTTGTCCTCAAATCTGGATTGATCCTGTGTCTTGCTTTGATCAATAGAATGCATGAAATTCTGCAGGAATAATGTTCTGGGACATCTGAACCCAGGCCTTAAAAGAACGATCAGCATCATCTTTTTTTCTCTTGGAAATAAACTGCAACGGCGGTGAACAGGATTGAGCTAGATTGTTGAATTATGAGAGGCCATGTGGAGTGGAACTCATAGAGGATACAAGAGCAGTTTGGACATGCTGGCCTCTCGCTGAATGCAGCCAACTAGGTGACCTCAGCTATAACACGCAGAACAGAACCGCCCAACTGGTCTTGGTCGGCCCATAGACCTGTGAAAAATAACAAATTGTTGTTGTTGTAAGGCACTAAGTTGTGGGGCAACTTGTTACATGCCTTCCTCGACTTGGATGCTCACAGAAGGAGGAAGGGTCGGAAGGAGAGGGGAGAGGAAGAGCTAGCTGGCTAACGTGGCAACGACATTGTCATTCAGTTCTTAACCACTTTTTTTCTTTCTTGCATCACGAAGTCCTTACCAGGAGTTTCTTAACACTGGTCCTCAGACCAGTGCTGACTTCCTAGAATTAGCTGGGAAACTTGATTCAAATACCAATTTCTGAAACCTTTCTTTAGCAGTTTGGATCCAGGAGGTCTGAGATGGAGTCCAGATACCTGTATCCTTACAAAAATCTCCATGTGATTCTGATGAACATACATATTTGAGGATCTTGGCTCTGGACCATGAAATACTTGAGTATTGGGAGTAGGTTTATCCATCTATCCCATTAGCCTGGTAAAGTGTCTGACACATACAGGAACTATTGATACATTAATATTTGAAGAATAGGTGAATAAGTTAAAGATGAATTAATAAATAAATAAATCTGAAAAGAGCAAGAGTACCTCTATCCTGACATCCTGTAGCCTCTTCTGTTCAGACCATCTCTCAACCACTTTTGTTCCTCTTGCCAATGACAACACTACCCTGTGTATCTCATTCTTCCCTCTGGTTTGTTACCACTGCTACCCAGTTAGGAATCCTGTGGGGGTGAGAAGAGTATACAGTTTCAGGGAGGGCGTAGGTGAGAAGGGGAAAAGAGATACAGCATTAGGGCACAGTATGTATGCAAAAGTAAATTTAAAAAGCAACACATGCACAAACACACACACAAACTTGGCACAGTCCTTGAGCTATTTGCTTCACAGAAAAACAGACCCTGAAAATGAGAAAATAAACTATCATTTTCTCTCCTTTTCTCTGCAATTCTACTTTCTTTGGGAAGATGTCCAAATTCAAGGGCACTGGCAGTTCAGAGGGAGTTTGAAAGAGGAAGTAGAGAAAAGGCAACGGGGTGTTTGACAGTGGAGGGGGGAGGAGAGGAGAGAAAGCCCTTGACACTTGGGGAGATGGGAGGGGTAGTATCTCAGCCAAAGCTATTTGCTTGCTTCTTGCACCAATTCTTTTTCTGTCTTGCAGAGGAAACTCAGTCTAAGGCCTTCCGAGATCTGCATTTTAAAAACCTGAGAACCTGAAAGTCCTTCTCTCCCACTTGGGCTTTCAATCTTCCCTGAATACAAAGGACTGAAAAAAAATAAATATCCTGAAAAACAGTCCCAAATCATTTCCAGCAACTTTATTCATTCTGATCCACACCTACCCAAATTACACTGGTGGCTTTGATCTCTGTCTGCTTTACTTACCAAAGGAAAGAGCAAGTTTTCTAAGTACAGGGAACAAACATACACAGAGGACCCGAGCAAAAGAGAAAAAGAAAATTAAGTTTAAATCTAATGAACAAAATTAAAACCAAAAAAATGAATCAAGCTGTAACACATTTTATGGAAATTTAAAACTTGCAGCTAGAAATGTGACTGCTGTTGTCTATTTCCAAAAGCCTTCAGATTTAAGAAAATCTACTTAAAACTTCGCTATCAAGGAAAAATTTCATATTTTATTACAGCAGACATACACATTTACAGTAGAAATAAGAGTATAAGGATAAGCAAAAAGATTATAATATTCCATAACCCCACCGTCTAAATATTGCTAACATTCTAGATATAGCCATTCATGTTATTATATCTGTAACTATATTTACAAAATATGAAACATACACTATATATACTTTTTTCACTCAATAACAAAACAAAACAGCTTTCTAGGTTAGTTGAGATATGCATTAATGTCATTAATGACAGTATAGTATAATAGAAATAGAGGTTTTTTTAATAAACTCTTATTTTCATTATATTACATAAGAATATATACCTATATATATGATTTTGCATATATACATATATATTTTTTCTTTCACACATTTTCTCAGGATAATTTTTTTATCAGTAGCATTATTGGGCTAAAGTTTTTGATAAACATTGCCAAACAGCTCCTAGGAAAATTTGTACTGCTCCACACTCTCATTAGCTGATGACAGTGGCCTTTTCCATATACGAGTTACTCTTGTCATTCCAGGACAGTATTTTGTTCCTACTCTAAGCTTAAGGATCAGAAGAAAAATGTTTCTCTTTATTTGAATTCTTTATTCTTTCTTCACTGTAGAGATTGTGAAGGCAGAGCTGAGAACCATGAGGAATTATTCTCAAGCCTCAATACATAATCCAGGAATAACTGATATTTGTCAGCTGGATTCCAGAACTGGTATTTCCAAGATACTGGTGACTTTTTTGTGCTTCCATTTCCCCCCTTTTTGAACAGGGATGTCTGTAGTAGTTATCCTATACCTGTCCCCCATTGTATGTTGGGTTTGGGGAGCAGACAACTTGTTTCTTTAGTTTCATAAGTGAAGAAGAACTGTACTTGAGGAGTTGCATCACCATCACTTAAAGAGCCTCTTCTTCTCTTGGATCTGATTTAACCAACAAGATTCTGGAGTTCAAGCTGATGCTTTAGTGAGATACTCTGGGGGCCTTGTGCAAGAAGAAATGTGTATTGCATGTGGGAATGTGAATCACTGGGGACTAAAGGGCGGAATACGAAAGTCAACTTCTGAGCCCCAAGAAGGCCCCAAGGAATCCACATTATTTTTCCCTTTTATTTTTTATTTTTTATTATTGATTGTGCTCTTACAGTTGTCCCAATTTCCTTCCCTCTTGCTCCCCCCTCCAGTTGTTCCCCCCCTTAGTCCATGTCCATTGGTTGTGCATATAATTCTTCTCAACATCTTCCTATCTACTCCACTCCCTCCTACTATGCTTCTTAATTCCTGCTTTATCTCCCTCCCTTTTTCCCCTTCCACCTCCCCACTGACCTCCCCCCAATATTCCCCATACCTATATATATATATTTTTCCCCTCTCGTTGCCTACTTAGTTTGCTTTTGTTTCAGTCCCCTAGCTTCTGTTGTTGGTTGTTGTGATACAGTTTTCATTTTAATGTTCATAGTTTTGATCCTCCTTCTTCTAAACCAGTCCCTTTCACATCTCATATAACAGTGGTTTGGATCTAATGAACTCCTTCAGTTTTATTTTGTCCTGGAAACACTTTCTCTGCCCTTCTATCCTGAATAACAGCTTCGCTGGATAGAGTAATCATGGTTGTAGGTTTTTGATTTTCATTACTTTGAATATTTCTTGCCAGTCCCTTCTTGCCTGTAAAGTCTCCTTTGAGAAATCTGCTGATAGTCTAATTGGGACCCCTTTGTACATAATCCTTCTCTTCTCTCTTGCTGATTTTAAGATTCTCTCTTTATCTTTAATTTTTGACATTTTGATGATAATGTGTCTTGATGTGGTCCTCCCTGGGTTCAGCCTATTTAGAACTCTTTGTGCTTCCTAGACCTGTAAGTTCATTTCCTTCCCCAAGTTAGGGAAGTTTTGCTTCATTACTTTTTCACATAATTTTTCAATTTTTAGTTCTTCTTCACCCTCTGGCAATCCTATAATTCGAATGTTAGAAACGTGAACATTGCCACATATGACTAAATTAAATGGGCAAAGAGTGTAATGTTCTACACCACAATTTTCACCAGGTGGAACTATTACTTACTTTTATCATGCTGTTTAAAATAGGGGTATTAGCACCTCCTTTGATGCGACTTTGTGTCAGGTAATGGGAAGATAAGGATAAGTGAATCCTTGTCCTGCCTTTAAGCAGCTTAGAGTCTAAGACAAGGGTCTGAAAAGTACAGTCTTTGGGACAAACCCAAAGCACTTTCTGTTTTTGTACAGTCTGTGAGTTAATAATGGCTTGTATATTTTTAAATGGTTGGGAAGAGAAATAAAAACTAATTTTTTTGACATGTGAAAATTACATGGATATAAATGTCAGTGTTAATAAATAAAGTATTATTGGAACACAGCCCATGCCTGTTCATTCATGTGCTGTGTGGCTGCTATCCTCTATAATGGCAGAGTTGCATACTTGCCAGAGACAGTATGAAGCACAAGCCTGAGATAGTTACCCACCCCTGATTTAAGATACACAAGTGCATGACTTAGGAGAGAATGTGGAGGTCAGGATGTACCCAAGAGTATCCCTGGAGCATTGAGGAGGTGATTATATAAAAGAGATACAATTTCCCATTTCCTAAGGTCACTAGAGCAAATGTATAATGAACAGAAAGAGACTTTTAAATTTTTTCTTCTTGCTAACTCCTAAACAAGGAGCCAAAGAAACATAAAAGACTATGTTAACTCTTCTGTTTTTTAACTTATTTTATTGTTAGTTTTAACACAGTTTCAACTTTCTCTTAATACCAGTTTATACACACAAGTATAAAGTTTGCTTTATTTCAAGTTGTCCTATATCTATTATTAAAACATTATTTGTTCAGGATATCCTGCATAGGATGGAGCTTCTAAAAAATAAAGCTTCTTTAATTTTTAAGTCATCTGTAAGCTATGGTCTGGAGCAGCTCAGCAAGGCTGATTCACTGCATGTGGTTCAGATGGCAAGTCTCTCAGTGAGGCCTGAGAAAGGGGTGCCCTCTGAATGGTGCCTTTTTATTGGATTGATCTTCTTCAAATGGGGAGAGGTGAACTTGGATGCTAGCAGGTCAGGGATGTACCAGCTGTGGCAGTTAGCTGTGCCTGGCTGACCTCAGAGGCAATTTTAAGTAAGACTTCTTCCATGTCTGACCCAGAAAATCTGAGTAGGAAAAAAAAGAGAGAGGTATGGGGAGATCTGGGGCTTTGATTGCCATTTTGCTCTCTCACTTTTGGCTTTCTCTAGTCAAAGTGTAAGCTTGTGCTCCAATGGGAAAGTGGCCAAGGACACGGGCCAGTGGTCCACACTGACTCACTGATAGGCAATGCTACCTTGGTTGTGGGGTCAGGATGCCTGGATTTCAATCCTAGTTTTGATATTCAGCAGCTTTGTGACTTTGGGAAATTGACTTAGCTTCTATGCTTCAGTGCTTATTAAATGAGGAAAACAATAGCAGCTATCTCATAAGGTTATTAAAGCTTAAATAAATTAATCCATGAAAACCATTTGGAGCAACACCTAGTATGTGGCTGAGTCCGTTAGATTTTCCACGACGGTGATGATGATGATGGTGATGGTAATGGTGATTACTATTACTTTTTTATCTTGCAGGTATCCCTTCTGAATGTACCCTAAACACTATTTTTAGGCTCTTGACATTTTTCCTGGCATTGCATCTTTATATGGGGAATATTTCTCACTATCTCTTCCTTTCTCTGTTTTTTTCCTTGAATTCTTCCCTGAATTTTGGCTTATTCCATTTTCCATTCTCTTTTTGCTTTACTTCAGTCTTTTAAATTCTGACTATAGCAATCTAGCATATAGGCCCAGGCACTAACTTTTATTAGCCAAGTGAGGGGTAGTGCAGTGGGGTGATTAAATACTCCGAAGCAATACCATTGATAATTCAGCTTCTGTCTTAAAGCATCACTCATTTCCTTTGGAGCAGAAACAGTGACCATCGCGTATTTGTCAGATTGAATTGAATTCTGTTCTTGCTCTGACAGTGATGAAGATTCTATTCTCAAAAATTCATTGGCACTTAAAATTAGCCAAGAGCTAGAGGACTGGACAGGTATCCATTCATTTACCTTCTGCCTGACTGTTTAGTTCTGGATAACAGAGTTTGGAGTCTCTGGCTCCTGATCTATATGAGGTATGTGTTATGATCCTTCAGGCAGATGGGCCTTATTCACAATTTCCTGAGAGCCTTGCTTAAAGTGTATCCTTACTAGGCTCCTTGTATGTTCCTAATTGATTTGTTATCGACCCAACTTCCTCCCTTTCCTTGCTCATCTCTGAGTTTCAGAGATGCTTGCCAAGGGCTGATTTAAGATCATAATAGAGGATGAGTGAGTGTTTTATTTATCTATTTCTATGTAACAACTTAGCAGCTTGAAAGAACAAGAATTTATTCTCTCATAGTTTCAGTGGGCCAGGAAGCTGGGAGTGGCTTAGTTGGGTTGTTTGGCTCGGGACCTCTCACAGTGCTGCAACTAAAGTGCCAGTCAGGGCTGCAGACATCTGAGATTTGACTGGGTTGGAGGATCTACTCCTAAGATGGTGAACATGGCTGTCTGCTGGAGGCCTCATTCAGATCACTGCCATGTTGCCTTCTTTGCACACACACAACAGCAACCAGCTTCCTCCACAGACAGTGAGCCATGTGAAGGGGTAGGGGTGTCCAAGGTGGAAGCCACAGCTTTTACAATCTAACACCAGAGGTGGCACATTATCATGTCTGTATAGTATCGGACACAAAGATCAACCTTAGTACAATGTGGTGGAGAAGGCACAGGAGAATAGACAACAGAATGTGGATTCTGAACTTCCGGCCAAGATGGAGGTCTAGACCGACATGCTCTGTCTCCCTCTACAACTAAGAAAAATTACAACTACCGCAAAGCCGAAAATAATAAGAAGTTCCAGAAAATAAAGCTACATGGAAGTCCAGCGTATGAAGTCATAAACAAGTGGTGCTCATCCGGACAGGTAGAAAGTGCGAACCCGTGGCTGAGAAAGATCGAACTGTGCTGGAGGTGGCAGCCGCAGCAGCGAACCGCGGGACCCGGTAAGCAGACACCTGTATTTTGGGGGAGAAGAGAAGCGCCTGGGAGCCAGCTCCAGCTGCAGACCAGATCCGTTGGCTCGCGATTCCAACATTGGGAGGCAGCTCCCTGTTCCTCAGTGAGGTTCCCTGTCCCACAGATCCCTTGGCGCAGATGAAAGAACTGACTCAGAAACATATTGTCTGAGGAGAGAGGAGGGCGAGTGTCTCTCATAGGAGATCACTGATCACTTCTTTCTCAGTCAGGGTTTTTATTGAGTTTGCTACGTGCAGAAATGCACTGGGTAAGCATGCAGACCTCCACCAAATGGTTGGGAGTAAGAATAAAGGGAAGGCATGAATCAACATAGGGAGATAGGCAACAAGACTGTGAGGTGCCAAGGCATACCATAGAACTCCAGATGCCTCTTTTTCCTTAAACATTTTGTTTTACATCCTACTGACAAGAATTTGGGGCTACACAGAGCAAGCAGGCTTCATTAGCTTCAAAAAGTGCATTGCATTCCCATTCTACTTCCAAAATCCCCTGGAGTGTGGGACCGGCAGCATGGTATGTGGGGCACATTCTACAAGCCAGTAAAGTTTTATAGGTCCATATCTCAGCTCCAGGCTCCACTCAGCAGCTACAGCTACAGCCCGTTATATCATACAGACCAATCAACCACAAAGGAGGAAACAAGAATTTAAAAAAAACAAGGAGAGGCTTAGAAACCTCTGGGATAGCTTTAAACATACCAATAGCTGAATCAGAAGGAGGAAGAAGATTAAGAAATTGAAAAATTATGGAAAATAATGAAGGAAAACTTCCTTAATATGGGGAAGGAAATGGACATACAGGTCCAGGAAGCACAGAGAGTCCCAAACAAACTAGACCCAGGGAGGACCACACCAAGACACATCATAATTAAAATGCTAAAGGCTAAGGATAAAGAGAATCTTAAAAGCAGGAAGAGAAATGAAGAGAATTACCTACAAAGGGGTACCTATAAGACTATCAGTTGATTCCTCAAAAGAAACTTTGCAAGCAAGAAGGAACTGGCAGGAAATATTCAAAGTGATGAGAGTCAAGGATCTACAACCAAGACTACTCTATCCAGAAAAGCTATCATTTAGAACAGAAGGGCAGATAAAGTGCTTCCCAGACAAGATAAAACTAAAGGAGTTTATCATCACAAAGCCATTATTATATGAAATGTTAAAGGGACTTATTTAAGAAAAAGAAGATCAAAACTATAAACATTAAAATGACAACAAACTCACAACTATCAACAACAGAATCTAAAAAATAAAAACAAAAACAAACTAAGCAGACAACCAGAGTGGGAACAGAATCATAAGTATGGGGAACATGGGGAACGGGGAAGAAGGAGGAAAATGGTGCAGGAATTAAGAAGAATAGTAGGAAGGTGCAGAATAGACAGCAGGATGTTGAGAATAGTACAGGGAAAGGTAAAGTCAAAGAACTTATATGCATGACCCACAGACATAGACTAAGGCAGGTGGGATTGCTGGAAGGAGGAGATGTGCTGGGTGGAGGGGAGTAAAGGGAAAAGAAATTGGGACAACTGTAATAGCATAATCAATAAAACATTATTAAATAAAAATTAAAACCGTGTCTGGCATACAAATGATACTTGATAAGTATTTGTTGAATGAGTAAAACTTGAGTTTGTGCCTTTTCAGTTTATTCTATTGCTTTCTGTAAATGTGGTTTATTACTGTGAATATCTTAAAAGATGTGACTAAATGAACAAATCAGGAAAATGTCCTTTGTCCTATGTCCTGATGTATGTTTTAAAACATATGATCATTCTTCCTAACATCATTTCTATGGGCGACTTTCCTTTGAACTTGCAGCTACCATTATCCCTTTCTACAGAAGCTTATAAATTAAGCCAACCCTCTCTGGATAGCAATGCTAACAATGTTTGAATATCCATTTAATAGCAACTAGCACTGGTGTTTTCTTAATGTGCTGTCTCTTGTAATTCTGACAGCTTTATGAATGCTCCAGTAACTTTCGGCTAAATCATCCCTGCGTTTCAATTTCCATCTTTAAGACCTGCAGATAGATCCATAACCATATTATGCTAACAAATAACTGCATCTCAGGTGGATGGTGGAAAATGATCTAAACAAACATACGAGGTAATAATGTTGGTCCTTAAGCTTACACCAGCCCTCATTCACTTATTTCCCCTTCAGTGATCAAAGGCATATTAGCCAATTAAAAATAAAATTGGCAAATGGTGCTGACATGATTTCATTCTTGCTGTTTACTTTAGAAAGGAGAACATTTCCAGCGAGTCAGTGCTCTCCTGGCAATTTCCTATCACCATCATGAAGCACGGGGGGAGAGAGGCAGAAATATGTAAGTGGCTATGTGTCGCAGCAAGGAGAGAAAGGCGATCTTGAAATTATTGTTTAGGGACCTGACTTTGCATTTATGGTTCTGGCTTCTGTATGTCTTAATATCCCCATCTGAAAAATAAAGAACTCTTACCCTTATCGGGTGCCATTAAATATTCTTGAGAAAATTTTAGATTTATGTTATTTACTGGGTTGTCTTCCATTTATTTTAGGGGACCTTGCTTTAAAAATATAACTTTCTGTTCCATAAGATTTCAGTGTTTCAGAGCTCTTAGAGTTTCAAATGTCCAATTGGATTAATTCAAAGTTTTCTATTTTTAAGGCAAAGAACAAAAAATAAGAAACAAAGTATGTTGTGAATGATAAATGACTTTCTTAGGGGATCTCCATTTCTCAGCCTTGGAATCTATCAGGGAAGTTGTTGATAAGTTTCCAGAACATACAGTGATTAGTGAAATGAATTTATAATCTCTGTCCAATAAATAATATAACTTCTTTTGTTCCAAGTGCAGCTCACTTAGATTCACTGCAGCCTCCTGTCTCCTTACACTGAATCCAATCCAACTCTGCTCTGCTGTCCTGTAGACAATCCGTCCATCAATGGGAACTTGTTGAACATCCAGGGGCACATCCTTGAGCCAGCAGAGAATGCATCTTCAGTGTCACAGGTTGAACGGTGCCCTTCCCAAACATGTCTATGTCCTAATCCCTGGAACCTGTGAATGTGTCCTTATTTGGGAAAGTGGTCTTTGCCAGTAGAATTAAGCTATGGAACTCAAAGATCATCCTGAATTTAGGGCAGACTTAAATCCAATGATAGATATTCTTATAAGAGAAAGGCAGAGGGAGATTTCAGATACAGAGACACATAGAGAAGAAGGCAGAAGCTGGAGTTATGCAGCATAAAGCTCAGGAACACCTGGGAGCCACCAGAGGTTGGAAGAGACAAGGAAGGATTCACCCCAGGAGACTTCAGAAAAAAACGTGGTCCTGGAAACACCATGATTTTGAACTTTTTATCTCCAAAACTCTGAGAAAATAAATTTTCATTGTTCTTCT
The DNA here is from genome assembly GCF_987537825.1 of Furipterus horrens. Lineage (NCBI taxonomy): Eukaryota > Metazoa > Chordata > Mammalia > Chiroptera > Furipteridae > Furipterus > Furipterus horrens. The sequence goes on from NW_028327173.1 coordinate 153,551,398, forward strand.
GTCACCTAATTTGTGGTAGTTTGTTATGTTGGCCTTGGAAAGAGAATACTACCAGGTACCAAGTGTAAATCCTCATGCTGAAGACATCAAGGATTTTATTCCCGTGGATTTATTAGAACGCTTCTTGTTTTGATAAGCAACTCTCCAGTTTCAACCACCATCCTCCTACCATGCCCTGCCAAAAGGAAAAAAAAATCTATTCTTATATTTACTTTAATTATACCAGCACATAATATTACTGAAAGAACACAGTTAAGATTTACTGACAATTTACTGATGATAATTAAGTTGGTTAATTGTGTCTCCTTCCCTTGGGTGGTCATTCTTGTCCTCTTATTTACAATAAAAAAGATACTGTTGTCATAATATTTGTAGTTGCTTTTCAATAAATCAACACCTCTGAGAGAGAAGGAAGATCCAGAATGATGACATAAGGGTACAAAAGACTAATTTCAGCCTGGTCCTTGCCTTGAGCATTTAAGTTTCCATAAATGTTTTTGAAACTTGGTGATTTCCATTTATTTCCACATAAGTCTAGTCACTCACACATTTAGATGTCCCTAAACAGCCTCTATACAAAAGCAGCATGATTTCCGCCCCTTGAATGGTGAGTAATGAAAGTCTCCTTCTCAAGAATACAGTATTGCCAAAAGTCCAAGCCGACAGACATACTTCCTGGCAGAAATGGAGAAATCACCTAATCAAAGAACTCTTGACAGTTGGCTAACTGACAAGGATGTCTCCTAGGCCCAACAAGAAATTCAGAACATTGTATAACTGGAAGCAATGAAACCACAATTTCTACACCACCTAATTGGATGTTTAACTGTTCTTCTTGACTTCATTAACAAAACAAAATCCTAGCTATACACAAGGCTATGTTCAGCATCTACACCTTTTGAACAGGACCGTGTAATATGCCCCACACATGCCCCTGTTCTCTGTCTCCTTGCCTTTGCTCTCACCTAGAACACCCAGTCACCTCCCTTACATTCGCCTATTGATCTACTTCATACAACGTCTGGCTCAAATGTCATATCTCCCACAAAGACTCTCCTCAACACTTTCCCCTGACTGTAGCACAGCCCTGCTTTTCAATCCCACACCACTGCCTATTTCCTCCCACTGTAGTTCTTTTGGTCTCCTATGATCATCCTCAAAAGCTGGAAGGACTTGGAGGAGTGTGTGTGTACAACGACTCTCATTTATCTTTGTGACTTCATACATATCCCATTTTAAAGTAAAAGAAAAAGAAAAAACAGATACTAAAAGCCAAGATGGTGACAGAGTAGATGGATGTTACAACCTCCTAGGAACAAACTGGAATTACAACTAAAATACACAACTATCAACCTGAATAACCAACTGAAGGCTAGCAGAAAAGAAGTTTTTTTTTTTAGTATATTTTATTGATTATGTTGTTACAGGAGTCCCAATTTTTTTCCCTTTGCTCTCATCTGCCCAGTACTCCCTTTCCTCCAGCAATCCCACCCTCCTTAGTTCATGTCCATGGGTTGTGCATATAAGTTCTTTGGCTTCAGACTTTCCTATATTATTCTTAACTTCCCCCTGTCTATTTTGGACCAACCGATTATGTTTCTTAGTCCCTGCACCGTATCCTCATTCCTCCACCTTCCCTCTCCCAGCTGAAAACCTTCCAAATGATCCCCATACCTATGATTTTGTTCCTATTCTGGTTTGCTTAGTTGGATTTTGTTTTTATTTTTTAGATTCAGTTGTTGATAGTTGTGAGTTTGTTGTCATTTTAATGTTCATAATTTTGATCTTCTTTTTCTTAAGTAAGTCCCTTTGATATTTCCATAGCTTGGTGATGATGAACTCCTTTAGCTTTACCTTGTCTGGGAAGCACTTCATCTGCCCTTCCAATCTAAATTATAGCTTTGCTGGATAGAGTAATCTTGGTTGTATGTCCTTGCTTTTCATCACATTGAATACTTCTTGCCAGTACCTTCTTGCCTGCAAAGTTTCTGTTGAGAAATCAACTGACAGTCTTATAGTCACCCTTTTGTAGGTAACTCTGCTTTTCTCTTGCAGCTGGTAAGATTCTCTTTATCTTTCACCTTTGGCATTTTAATTAGGATGTGTCTTGGTGTGGTCCTCCTTGAGTCTAGCTTGTTTGGGACTCTCTGTACTTCCTGGACTTGTATATCTATTACCTTCACCAAATTTGGGAAGTTTTTCTTCATTATTTTTTCACTTAAACTTTCATTTTCTTGCTCTTCCTCTTCTCCTTCTGGCACCCCTATGATTTGGATGTTGGTATGTTTAAAGTTGTCCCAGAGGTACCTAAGTCTCCCATTTTTTTCAATTCTTGTTTCCTCATTCTGTACCGGTTGACTGTTTTTTTCTTCCTTATGTTACAAATCATTGATTTGAACCCTGGTTTCCTTCTCTTCACCATTGGTTTTGTGTGGATTTTTCTTTGTTTCATTTAGCATAGCTTTCACTTCTTCCCTTATACATCTGCCATACTCAAGCACATCTGTCAAGCCTGTGAGCATCTTTATCACCAGTGTTTTGAACTCTACGTCTATTAGGTTGGCTATCTTCTCGCCGCTCAGCTCTCCCATTGGAAACTTGATGGAGCCATACTTCTCTGTCTTCTCATTTTGACAGGCTCCTGTGTTTGTTTGCCTGTGTGTCTTAGGTAAAGCTGTCGTTCCTGTTACGTTTAAGGGGCGGAGCCTTAGGGATTCATCAGTACAGGGCAACTCGTTTTCACCACATTGTGGTGCTGTATGTGGGAACGGGGTCTGAGAGAAAACAATGCCACTTGCTCAGCACTTGCCCCTTTTCCAGGCATCTCTCCCACTTCGACACCGGACTGGCACCCCTCTAGCTGTTGTCCTGGTTGTCGCTGCCAGAGTGAGTGGGTCTGCAGAAGTTCTAGGACCGTGGAGCTCTTTAAACAAGAGGACTCTGCTGAAAGACTTGCAATTTCTTCCTCTATTCCAACCCCCACTGGTTTGCACAGTCAGAAGCAATGAGGCTTTATTTTCCCCGGCACTGGAACCATGAGCTGTGCATTCTGGTCTGGTGCTGGGAACACTCCCCAGGTGTCCATTTTAAAACATGTGACTGCGCTTTCTGTTAGCCTGCCACTGTTACTGCTCCTGCTTCTGCCATCACACTGCATCCTTTCCATCCTGGCTCCACCCCTCTTAACTGTCAGATGAGTATTTCTTCTTTATATCTTTGTTTGTTGGACTTCCATACAGCTTGGTTTTCTGGAACTTCTGGTTGTTTCTAGTTTTGAGGTAGTTGTATTCCTTCTTAGGTGTAGAGGGAGATGCAGCGTGTCTGTCTACGCCTCCATCTTGGCCAAAAGTGTCAAAAAGAAGTCTTATAGCCAAGGATTTATAGGAGAAGCCACACTGAGACTGGTAGCAAATGTGGAGACACAAAAAGGTCTGGCCTCACTCCCATGGACAGAGTCTTAAGTTCCATAGAGATATCTCAGCTGCAAAGTTTCCCCCTGAGAAGAATGAGATCTCAACCTTAAGCCAGGCTTCCTAGCCCAGAGCACCAAGCTTGGAAGAGGCACCCACAGAATATCTGGCTGTGAAAATCATCAGGGATGCTGTCTACCAAGGAGAGTCAGGAGTTTGTTAGGGACAAAAACAACCTCTTAAAGGGCCAATGCACAAAATCTTGTTTGCAGCCACTTACCCTGGGCTTCGGTGGAAGAAGAGCAGAGAAGACTAAAGCCATGTGAGGGAAAATAAGGATTTGTGACTCTGGGGAAAGAGCTGAAGAAAGAGACATCAGGATCCTTGTGCTGAGTCTCTTTCCCAGAGATGCCATATATCTTGGGTGGAGCATTCCCCTCCTTCCAACATCAGCCTGGGGGGAGGTCATAGTCCCCCCCTCTGGACTCTCCATCAGCCCGCCCTGTGGAGCTTGTGCCCTGCTGAGGAGTCAGCTGTCTGGGCCAGAGTGTAGAGGTCTGGGCAGACTCATGGGGTGACAGTGACTGAGTTGTGTGGCTTTGGGATGGGGGCCACTCTTCCCACTTTTCCGCAAACTTGACTGGTTCCTCCCCCTAACTGGAAATCCACTAGCCCCTTTTAATGGGCTGCCAGAGACCCCCTTCTTCATGACTCTCAGCAGCCTGCCCTGCTGAGATTGGCCCCCAAACAGAATCTGAGACAGACTGAGTTATGTGAATCTAGGGCATGGACCATTTTACCCTCGCACATCTGAGCAGTGCAGAGCCCTCTTTCCGCATGGCAGAATTTTGGTCTGTTTGGGTCTGATCAGCTGTGCTGGTCTCACCTGGATGACTCCTCGAGACCCCACCACAAATGTGTGTGAACACCCACCAGGTGGCAGCTAGATTTGGAGTACCCTGGGACATTTAATTGAGTGGCCTCACCCAGCACTGGCAGTGAGTGTGAATCTGTATCAACCCAGTGAACACCACTTGTCTCTACCTGGTGACTCACTGAGGACCTACTTCATGCAACTCGAGTATCACCCGAGACTCCTTCAGAGACTGAGTCTTGTGTCTAAGGTCTTCCATATGCTTGCTTTGACCAGCTTTGCCAGACTTTTAGTTAACTATTTTCCTTAAGAAACACTAGGCCTTAGTCAAACTGAATATCATTCAATTCCCAAATATTCCAGAACTCTTCCATCTTTCTATCTCTTCAGACAGAGTCAACCCAAGTGCTACCTCCACTTTAACACCTCCCTTAAGCATGGGAGCCAATAATGAGTTTCTGACCTTTTATATTTAGTTTATAGCACCTCCATTAAAGAGTGTTCTCTGAGACCTGTGCATCCTCAGGCACCGTGTCAGCCCCATGCGTGTCTCTCTTACTGTCCCAGCCTCTTCCCTGCACCTCTGCCCCCGGGGCCCAGGCAGAGTGTGTTCTCAGTGAATATTTTCTGGACAAAAGAATAAATTAAAGAGTAAGTTATATATTTGTTCTTTTAAAAAGTCATCTTTGTTTATTGGAGAAAGAATAGCACCTGTACAAAAAGAAGTTAATAAATAGTCCAGGCATATAAACAGTATCATGGCACCCTCTCATTGCCCTCTCCCAACCCTTGGAGAAATGGCAACATGGGGCAAAAGAGAACCATTCCCAGCCATGGCCCTTAGACTTGGGGGCTTCCTTGCACCACGATGGGGTATCAAATGTCACACATGCTACCCCACTCCCTGCCAGCCTCTGTACTGTCACCCACCCACTTTGTAGCAGAAGATACAGTAAAGGAAGGGCTGTGAGGAAGGAGATGGGATCTGATAACAAAGCCAGTCTAGCAACAGACCTAAATGAGCATGTGGTGAACCCCAGGAGGGACAAAGGCAACAGTGGAAACACCAGGAATGTCTGTCCTCAGGCTGCCACTTACCCAGCTCCCTGTCTCCAGGGAGGTCTGCCATTTGAGGCTGGTCTGTGGCCCCAAGCCTCCTCTCTGACCTCCTTATCCCTGTCGGACCTCACACTCCAGCCTCACAGAATTCTCTCCAGCTGGCTGGGAAGCCACAGTGCCAGGAGTGGAGGGCTGCACTCAGTAGTCTCACTGGGGCTGGCCAGACGGAGGTGGTGGCCGCATTGGGCTGTTTCAGATCCTGAGCAAAGGCAGCGGAGACAGGACCCACATCCTGTGTGGGCAGCAATGGTGGAGAAAGCAAAGTGACAACGGGGCAGTTCTGGGGAACTGGAGAGCTTAAACGAAGTGTGGAGGGGCCAAGGGTTTGCCAGGAAGTGTGAGAGACAAGACAGGATCTGACTGTTGGGATAAAAATATCCTCTCTTCACCCCCAGCCCACCATCACTGGGTGAGGTGACACCAGCTGGTGACACAGGGGTCACAGCATCTCAGTTTCTCACCACCAGAATCCAATTTCTGACTTAGAGGGGATTGCAGGTGAGCTGGAAGACAGGTCTAGGGAAAAGACGATCTTCACCAATTCTATTGCATGAGAAATTCTGCTGGATGAGGAAGAGAGAGAGAAGGCCTCAAAGGGGAAGAAAATGCCAAATGTTAGTATATGGCCAACTGGGGTGGGGAGACTGGTAGTAGGAGGGGAGGGAAGCACAGGAAGAGCTGAGCACAGCAGGGTACAGGGAAGGCCATGTGTGCCAGAGGAGAACAGCACTTCCTCACACAGGGATGAGAAAGCAGAACACTTCCTGGTCTCAGAGGAAGATGTGACCAGAGGCCCGAGTAGCTGAGGGGAGCCAAAGTGGGCCTAGGGATAGAATTCAGCCTAGATTCGTTCCAGGGCCCAGATGAGGAACTGGCTCAGTGGACCAGTGTTTTTCGACTTACCTGGGACGTTTATTAAAATACAAATTACTACTGCAGAGATTCAGATTCTGTAGATCTGGAATTCAGTCCAGGAACCAGAAACAACTAGGAGCTAGTGAAGCAGAAGACTCTGGGAAAATGAAGCCTGGTTAGGAGGTTATCACAACAAACATAACAGTGGTGATCGTGATAATCATTACTGCACTTACTACGTGCCAAACACTGTTGCAAATATAATGTTGCACATTTGTCCTGCACATTTGTCTTATCATTCCCATTTTACAGAAGAGGAAACTGAGGCTCAGAGCAGCGAAGGCCCTTGCGCAGCGTTAGAGGGGCATCATCTGATGTGACCCTGTCAAATCAGTCTCGAAGGCCTATGCTTTGAACAACTCTGTTACTTGGCTCCATGAGGCTGAGACAACTCCTCTGGCCTTGGACGAGCCCAGGGGTCTGCCCTCTTCCTGCAGTGCCTCTGGGTTCAGAGTGCTTTCTTCCCATCAGCTCACTTCCTCCTCACTCCCACCCAGCAGGCAGGGAGACAAGGAGACCCAGGCTGGCAATGTCCAGTGGTTTGTCCCATCAGGTGGGATGCTGTGGAGCCATCCGGCACCTCCTCTTTGCGCTTTCTTCTTTCCCAGCTTATGTGCAGAGAAAAACTGACACTTCCACAAGAAGAGTGTGATGATTTTTCTTTCTGACATGAATCTCAACTGGTCTCTTATCTCCTTAGGCCAATTGATCAGACAGACCTGACAGCAAATGGTCCAGGAATTAAGCAACCAGAATCTAGAGATTAAACCAAACCCTATTTATCTGGGTCAGACACGTCCCCTGGTTCCTCAGCTGCAATTTGTGTGGCTTCCTCCACTGGGATGTCTTTAGGATTTCTTCCCGTTCAGATGTATATTGCTGAAATCCTCAGTTTTTCCTTGGATTTTCTCCCCGTGTCTCTAATTGGGAGGTCCCCTTCTGTAGGCCTTGCCCCCATGACCTTACAGAACTTCAGAGTGGAGGTAAATCCATTGGGAATGCATGATTCTTTAGAGCAGCTGTGGAAGGAGTGCAGTGCTGGCCTTGGGAGCAAAAGCACAGTGTTGTGTGCCTGTAAAGTCACTTTCAGTGCCTCCAGGGTAAAATGGGAATGTCAGAGTAAAGGCTGAATAACACGGTGAGTATGGTTGTTTATGTTTGAAGGTTTTATTTATTTATTTTTAGAGAGAGGGGAAGGGAGGGTGAAAGAGAGGAAGAGAGACATCAGTGATGTGCAAGAGAAACATGAATTGGCCACCTCTCGCACACCCTCAACTGGGCACCCAGCCTCCAACCCAGGCATGTCCTCTGAACAAGCAATCCTTCAGTTCACAGGCTGGTGCTCTATCCACTGAGCCACACCAGACAGGGCACTATGTTTGTTTTTTGTAAGTAGCAAAGCTTCATCATTTTCTATAGCCTAATAAGTTCTCAGGCCAGTTTGCCAAGAAATCAAACTCTCCTGGTTCCAGATGGGGCATGTACATCGTCTGCCAAGCTTACACCTGCTCAGAGAATGTCCCTGAGTCTCCCCAGTGCTCGGCTGTGAGTCAGAGGCCACATCAAACAGAGCAGACCAGGAGCCTCTCAAGCACCTTTCTTCAGAGTGAACCTGCCCTTGGATAGTCAGGGGAGGCTGGGCGGAGTGTCATTTTGACCACAAATATGGTAAACTGGAAGACAAGTCTATTGCTAGAAGGATCCTGAGGATCCTGTCCCCTGAGCACAAAGGCAGGACCCATTGGCCCATTTCACTTCAGTGGTATGTGGGATGCAAAGCCAGAACACAAGTGATGATGACACTGGGGCTCCAGCTCACTGCACATCAGCAGAGGCGGCAATTGGAGAACACCTGTGCCCAGTATCAATGATGCTTTGCATATTTGTCATGCTGGTCTCAGATTGGTGTTTATTTCCTAACAACAAAATTGTCTCCTGTAATTCTTCACTATTGCATATACGAGTCTAGAATATGAATATTAATGAAATAAAATGATACATCTCCCACCAAAACTTTATTTGTAAATTTTATTTTTGTTTACAGAATCATTGATGCCTGTGCTAAGGTCTCTGCTGCATTTAAAGTGCCTCTTTAAAAATCTCATTTGCAGTGAATATTCCATTAATGTTTTGTAGTTTTTTGCTTGTTCCTGTGAGTCTTGGTTGTTTGCTTCCCCATTTTCAGGCAGTGGTGGGAAAAGGAAAGCAGAGTTCTAGTTATGGAGAAGGCACTGTAACACATTCAGGCAACAGAACAGAATGAAGCGGACAGAGCCATACATGATAAATTCTTGTTATGGCAAAGGCAAATCTTGTGGGAAATTTTCCCTCTCCTATGGTCCCTCAATGCCAACTATCAATTCTTCATTTTGATTACTTTCTGCATTTATAACATCAGCTTATTCCAGAATGGATTTTAAGTAGCTTAAGGAGTTGTCTATTTTAATGGTTGACTGAATAAACTACCTCTTTGAGATCCCAGGTCTTCGGGCAAATTATTCAAGCTTCCTGGGAGCAAAGTAAGATATGGAGCCGGGTTCCCAAACTAATTCAGATGATCAGATCAGATCTGTTCAAGGGCTCCTAAAAAATGAAATTGATAACTTGGCTGAAGTCATCCCAGATTTTGGGTGAAATACTCCATCACACAGAACCCCTGAGGAAAACCTAGTCATTGAACTTCTCAGCTCCTCTCATCAAAGCTCTTTGGAGGATTGGGTGGGCTCTCACTATACACATTCCCACATCTCTTTGCAGGAAACCAGGGCAAGGGGGCAAGAGCTCATTGCTCCATGAGGCCAAGCATCCTTACAGAGCCTCTGTAACAGAGTAAAGTTTTGCTTTATCATGACCCTTGAAGGAGGCTTTGGGAGCCACAAAGGCACAGCTGAGATCTACAGCCTCATAGCTACATGGCTATATAAAGAGAAGAAAATGTCCAAGCAGCAAAGTTCCTACCAGGGAACACTTTGAGGATAAGGTGGCAGAACATTGTCCCTAAATCTCAGGCCAGTTAATTTCAGTGAATATCAGAACCAATTCATTTGTGCTGCACAGCTTCACAGAGAAAGAGACCAGAAGTGCAAGGGTAATGAAGGAACATGTGGGGGGCTATCATAGCTGGGAGCAGTTCTCCAACTCTGTGTGGCCATCTGTACTAGCAGCCCAGTCCACTGGCTAATCAGAATGTCCAGGATACTGAAAAGCACGTAAACTCAAAGTACAGTCACTTCCTGATGTTACCTCTGTTAGTTACCCAGACTTATCAGACCTGCTTTTGTTTCCTTTCCTGTTGCAGAGCCTGCCCGAGGATGGGCTGGGAAGATGGAGGCTGGCCACGGCATGGTCCCTCCCACCAGAACCCTTCTCCCAGCCACTGATATCTAGCTCCATGAGAAGAGAGAGTGGCTGGTTTGTGTCGTTCAGGGCAGGAACTTCAGTAATGAAGTGACTGGCATCTCATTAATGGTTAATAATATCTCTTGGATAAATGAGGGAAGAAATACCTCAAAGACTATATCAATGTACCTTCAATGGCTTTATTTGTGATTTGGGAAAGGCAACTCCAAGGACTGGATCATAGAAATCAAGTGATGTCTGGGTTTCTAGGAGTTGAAAGGAACATCCTGAGAGAGCCCGGCCAGGCCACCAGAGGAGGGTGGCAGTGAGCAAGGTAAGGGGAAATCACATGGTGTAATTTGAAGAACCCCAGTGAGTTCCCAATTCTTGAATGTTGAACCTTGGAAGGATCATCAATGTCATGTCCTCCATTCTGTTTCTCCACAGGACTCCTTTTCTGCAATATTCCCCAAGCAGAATGGGATGCAATAGAGCCAGCTATGGGCAGTTTCTAAGTTGCAATAAAGCGTAAATGAGCAACCCTGCCCCATCTCATTCTTGATTATAATCAGAAGTATTATCAGAAGGGTATTATCTGTAGAATATTTAACTCGTTCATTCCACAAATATCTCCTGAGCCCAGGACCTCTGAAAATATAACAGTGGTTGAGCTCTAAAGTCTGGCCTCTAGGACTAAGGCACTGCTTGTTTTTGTAACACCTTTCACAGTTTACAGGGCATTTTGATTTTAATGTATGACCACATTAGGAGGTGTTAGCAATACTGCTTTGGGGTATAGTCTGTGGAAATAAACTTTTTCATGCTGGGGACCCTCCTGAGGTCCTAAAACTTAACCATCCATCATGCCTCAAAGTTCACAAAGGGCAGCAATCATTCATCATCGCCTGTCCCCAAGTTTCCTTTCTTTGCTTTAATCCTTCAGATCAATAAGATAATTACTGCTGTAGTCTGAAGGTCTGAAATTTTCTGTTTATTCTTGTTGATTGCCAGTCAATTTTAAAAGTTTGTTTTTAACTTAATGATTTTTATGGAGAGATTTTCTGGTCCACTGGAGATTTTTGATTTTGTGATAGATTTTAAAAACATAAGAATATAAATCTATCTGATTTTCTTTTCTGGCATACAAATCTTAACTTGACAATGTTTGCCAAGGGTGAGTTTTGTGAGTATGTCTGTTCTGCTGACCAGTATATCAATGAAAGTATCCAAGTTTGTTCCAAGAAATAGAATGTTCTTTTTTAAAATAACAATTTGGGAGTTTGAGGAAATGAAGGTGATTCCAGGTGTCAGGACGGAGACGGACTTCATTTGGGAGATGAGGCGGAGTAGGAGAGACACAGTCTGGTTTGACTGACAGCTCTGTGACTTTAGCAGGCCACTTCCTTTCCTGAACTCTGAATTCCTCATGTGCTAAATAAGAAAGAAAACCATGTCAGATCCTGGGCAGCGTGTGCAAGCACTGGGTGTTCAGCGAGCAGCGAGCACAATGGGGAACTGCATGGCATGGGTGACCACAGGCAGGCGCTGCGGGGCTGAGGCATTAGGCCATGGAGACCAGTTCTGCATAGAGTGGATGGGGTGCCTGTGCTGTAAATACACCCCATGAAGCAGCCTCTGGCATGTCAGGAACACTGAGCTGACGGTATTCAGTAAAGGCATATGAGGTCTGTCTCAATCTCAGAGAATGGAAAAGAGCCCATTTGGTAAACAAGGTCGGCGCCTGTGGAAAAGCTTGCACCTACGGTCTCACTCATCTAACCAATGGCTCGAGCGTGCTCCCCTCGTCTTTCGCAGCCTGCAGACGGTGGGTGAAACAGGATGGCTGCCCGGCTCCACTCTCTCCTCTGATACTTTAACACCTCCTCCTCTCCGTCCCCCACCTGCTGCTGCCCAAGTGGGCTCTCGGCTCAGGCAGCAAATAAGAAAGTCTCTTTAGCACACTTGGGGAGAGTCCAGGGTGCAAGATCTATACTGACAGTCACAGATGTTTTTTCATCAGCTCCTACATCATGCTTGGCCTAGCCTGTAGTGGCTCTTGACTCCTGCTGGCTGCTGCTTACGTCCCATGGAGCGAAACCAGGCCTTTCTGATAAGCTCTAAGCGCAGACAGTGGTCTCTCTCCTGTCCCAACTCCAGGTCAAATCCACCCTCTCCACTTTCACCCGAAGCTACTGTTTCATCCCCCTGGGTTTCCCAATCCCTCTCTCCCACTTTTCCCAGGACCCACAGGTCTGAATGTATTTTGGGAAGAATTTCACTTTTTCTCCAGCCTTCTCTTGGGACATCCTAGGATCTACCCATCTCTTAGCAGCCATTTAAAAAAGTTTATTCACATTTCTAGGCCTGGTTTTGCAGGTCATAATCCATCTCACCCTCTAAGACAGTGGTTCTCAACCTTCCTAATGCCGCGACCCTTTAATACAGTTCCTCATGTTGTGGTGACCCCCAACCATAAAATTATTTTTGTTGCTACTTCATAACTGTAATTTTGCTACTGTTATGAATTGTAATGTAAATATCTGATATGCAGGATGTATTTTCATTGTTACAAATTGAACATAATTAAGGCATAGTGATTAATCACACAAACAATATGTAATTATATATGTGTTTTCTGGTGGCCTTAGGCGACCCCTGTGAAAGGGTTGTTCGACCCCCAAAGGGATTGCGACCCACAGGTTGAGAACCGCTGCTCTAAGAGAAACTGAAGGTCTTATTTTTAACACCACTTGGGCCTTCCATTTCCCCATCCTTTCTTGTCAGCATCTTAGGACCTCAAAATACAACCTGAGGCCAGTCAGTCAGGCAAATCCACTTTATTTTGGAGTGTAAGACTCTCTATTCAACTACATAATAAATCCCAGCTCTCCATTCCCTAAAACCATAGGCTTTGAGTCTGCTTCATTCTCATCTTATCCCCACTCCCATAGCCCAGCCCTCCAGTTTTTCCACCGAGCCAACACACAGCATCCGTCCTTACTGTGCAGGCTGTCAGGGATGCACTGTCCTCCCTGTCTGGTTTCTCTGCCTTATCACTGCTCCGAGGCTGGGCTGCACTCCAAGTCACCCTGGCATTCAGAGAAGGGGTCCTCCCCCTGCCTTCTGCAGACCTCTCTCTGCTGCCTCCCCTGCGGACTCTCAGCCTCCTCCCCTCTCTCCTAAACTGTTCCAGATTGACTCCTGCAGATTTCTCTTGTCTTCCCGTCACTCTTGACCATTCTGCGAGCTTAATCACATCTTCAGGCTTTCGGGACCCAGTCTCTTCACAGTGCTTCCCCTTTTCTTCATCTCTGCCCCAACCTTGACCAGACCCATTATCAGGGCTTCAGCAAGTACCCCCTCTCTGGGTAGGCAGAGTTGTGGTAAGGGGAACAGAGGCTGGATTTCAACCCTAACTTGTCCCCCCAGATGGGCCCCTAGCATCCACAACTGTAAACAGCAGCTCTGCCCAAGGCATAGCCTTTGAATATTAGATAAGGAAGAGACAGTAGACAGTGGAGCCCCCAAGAAATTGAGCTCTGTTCCCAAAGTAATACAGGTATTAGGCGCCAACCCAGAAATAAAACCTATGTCTCCTGAATCTTGGGCTTCTTGCCCTTTTCCACAAACGCTGGTGATAATTGCTTTCCCTGCATGTCATTAGCATGCTAACCTCACATTTAAATTAACAGAGTCTGCTTCAGTCAGATTCAAGTGCACATAACAGCACACGTTGGGAGGGTGAAATTTCCAAGCTTCTTGTCTATGGATTACGTCCACCAGGGCACTGGTTCTAGCCCACCTGTGCCCCGTGGGATAATTAAAAGGAGGGGCATTTATTGTACTGGAGGAGGGGGGAGCATGAAGACAGAAATGAAGAAATAGAGAGGACTAGATTTTCACTTATCTTTTTGTGTTCATTTTGATGTAAACATAAATATATTTTGATTTATTTTATATTAAACCAATGAAATGTCATGGATTTGCTCTTAGGAACACAGATTTCTAAACTGCTATCTCTGAACTCTCTTCCTATGTCAAAACATCTGTCTTTGTTTTGGAGCTCGGGATTTTTTTTCCTTGTTTTTCTCTCTTTATTTTTATTTTTTACAATCCTCAAGACAGCCACCCAACACCACAGTGTCATTAATCCAGTTGCAGCTTTGACTGTTGGCTTTTACCATGGTCCCCGCAGTTGTCACCAGCCCATTGTCCCGCCCTGCAGAGAGGTCAGCAGAAGCTATAACTCAGGGGCTGTGGCATTTGAAGAGCTACCAGGGAGCCATAATCCAGCCTTTCAAAATAGGCAAGAAATCTAAATGATAACTTCGATGTGACAAGGAATCAGGAAATAGCTAAGCTCCTGCTGTTTCTGCTACTCAGGTACCTCCCACCCCAACAAAGGCCTGAGACACGGAGGGAACCTCAGGCATCCTTAGTTCCTTCTAAGATGAACCACAGTAGTACCTACTAGGTGAACTGTGCTATACCCAAGTTTCATGATAAAATCATCAAGGAATAGAGCCATGATAAGGTTAATTAAAACCCATAAGAGAGGGTCAAGGAAAAATATATGGTCCTCATTAGGCTAATTTGGAAGGTTTTATTTTGCTGACTAGATTTTACTGTTGCTGGAGAAGGTGTAGAGAAGAGGGAAAGGGAAAGAGAATAAAAATACTGCCTGATGTAGAAAATACGACTTTCGGGCTGTACATTCTATAATGCATCCTCACATTCAATAAATACCCCACAAAACTTTTGAAAAAAGTTAGCATTTTTATCAATGTGTTTAGAGTTTGTGTTTCTTTGTGGGAGTACATGCATTGAAATGCTATGTTGGCAGAGACTGGTAAGGAAGGCCCAGATATATTTATGTTACACAAAATGAGATGAATGTGGTTCCTGCCCTCAAGGAACTCGTGATCAGGTAGGATTGGTAAGACAATAAAAGGATAGCATTGATACAGGGAAGGCTTTGGTCAGCACCCAAGTACAAAGTCAAAGCAGTTCAGGGCAGAGTAAGACATTCTGCGCCTTAAAAAGGAAGGAAATTCTGACGTATGCTACAACACGAATGAACCTTGAGGACATTATGCAAAGTGAAATAAACCAGTCACAAAAAAGACCAAAAAAAAAAAAAAAGACATTCTGACACTATCATTTTGACATTGGTGATTTTATATCGTACATGCCACCTCACTATTTTTTTAATATATTTTATTTATTTTTAGAGAGAGGGGAAGGGAGCGGAAAAGAGAGGGAGAGAAACATCAATGTGTGGTTGCCTCTCTCTGACCCCCAACTGGGGACCTGGCCTGCAACCCAAGCGTGTGGCCTGACTGGGAATCGAACTAGTGACACTTTGGTTTGCAGGCCCGTGCTCAATCCAGTAAGCCACACCAGCCAGGCCATGCCACCTCACTATTGATTTTTATTGACCCATCTTGTGAAGTTGAAGGCACGAAGAATAAGGAATAGTGTGAGGATGCATCTTACTTAATACATCCTGGATATATGTGTTTGTAAAAGTAATAGAAGATAACTCATATTAATAGTTCTATCCATTGGGATGGAGTGATTTTTAAGCAGTACACCAAAGCCAGAAATAATAAAGGAAAAGATTAATTGGCTATGGTATCACACAGAAATACACATACACACACACAAACTTAAATCAAGTTTTTAAAAATCTGGAAAAATATTTGCTACATATATCACAAGTGGTCATTGCTCTTTTTTCAAAGTTGGTTTAAGTTTAACCTTGATCTTGCTGTTATATTCTTACCAAACTCTGCCCTGTCTCAATATAATGATGGTTAAAATAAAAATATATACACCTGAAAAACTGTCATTGATAAGAGGAGACAGTGAAGAAATGTAATGTGGGATCCTGGACTGGATCCTGGAACAGAAGAAGGATGTACACCTCAATAAGAAAATGGAAAATAGATATGTACACATAATTCAAAAGAAGAAATAAATATGACCAGCAAGGTAAAAATAGATCTCCAACCTCACTAATAATCAAAGGAAAAATTTTTATATATATGTATAATATATATATTTTGCATATACACCTTAGATTGACAATGACAAAAACAATCAATATCACTTGTTATAATGATATTAATTGATAAAATTATAAAATCATCCACTTCTCTGTATTTATACCTTGATCATTCTGTTAGTATTGTCTGTAATTTAGGCTATTTTATGCTACTATCATCTGTCACTTGGACTATAATAATAACCTCCTAACTTGTCAATCTGCATCTATTCTTTCTTCAGTTGAGCGGTTCTCTCTCCTCAGTCAATGTTATCTTTTCAAAACACAAATATGATTCCTAAATCTTGCTTTTACCTCTGCTTGATGCTGGAATAACAATCAAACTTTCATAAGACCTAGAAATTCATCTACGGCTCTCTACCCATACCCTCCACCTTATCTTTTACTGTGCTCCATCTCACTTTCTGCTCCAGTTCCGCAAGCCTGTCCTGTCAAATCTGCACAGCCTGTGGCTGAAGGGCTCTTACACCCCCATTAGTCAATTCACACTTAACCTTCAGGACTTGAACTCCCCAACTCCTCTCTGTCTTACCTCTAACAGCACTGTGTATCTTTCCCTAGTAACACACAAGACTCCACAAGGGCAAGGACCACATCTGGTGTTACTCACCATTGTATCCCAAATACCTAGCACATAGTACTTAGCATATCCTAAGATCTTAATTAATGTTGTTGAATTAATTATCAGTCTTTCCACAGAACAGTTTGGCAACATATGTCAAAAATTTAAGTATGTATTTTTTTAATCCAGGAATTACTTTGGAAAATTTACTTTTCCCTTATTCTATTATTCTATTACACACACACACACACACACACACACACACACACACACACGTGAGTCCTGAGATTTTTCTACCTTTTTGAGCATGGGCATATTACTTATATAATTAGAAACAAACAATAAAAATTATTTTATTCTTGGGAAAATGTAAGTTAATGGTATCTTATGTAGGTTGTTCCAAGGTGTCCAAAAATTAAGCAGTTGCATCCAAGGGAGAACATAAAAGTATCACTGTTATTCATGAGACTGCCTCAAGCTGCTGTGACAAAGGGGTCATGTCAGAAGTCAGAGTAGGCTGACAGCCTCGCCTAAAGATGAGGAATTAGAGAGGGTTCCTGGGCATCTTCAGGAAGAGGCAGCATGCAAGCCAGGTTGTAAAGGAGAGTTAGGCTTCACACAGATGAGGCAGAGGAGAGGCTGGGAAGAGTGCGTGGCAGACAATGGGATCAGCACAAAGAGAGGAGAAGGAAAGGTGCAGGGCAAACAATGGGTTCACTGGACCAAATATGAGGAGAATAGAGAGAAGCAAGATACAAGATAAAAAAGGTAGGCTGGGACCAGATCACAGAAATTTCAACAACTGATGGGAAACAATCGGGGGCGTGGGGGGGGGGGGGGCTTAAGTAGAGGCTACACATGGTAGGTTCCAAGCTCTATTATTTTTCATTTCTTTTTTGAGATGGTAAAAGATGCTATTACACTCAGTGCAGCAGTGAATATCCTTACATATTTCATCAGGCACAAGCTTAAATATAATTGTAGGAGAAATTCCTAAACGTTGAATTGATGAGTGAAAGATGTGCACATTTTGAATTTGAGAGATTTTCTGAAATTGACCTCTTTAGAGGCTGTATAAATTTACATACCTTTAAAGTGTATAAATGTCTGTTTCCCAAACACTCTGGTCAAAAATAAGTTGTCAAGAATATATTTTAAGAAACTCTGGATATTAGATGGAGAAATGCAGTTTTAATTTACATTTGCTTATTGTGTGGAAACCTAGCATCTTTTCAACTATCTTAGTACCATTTATATTTCCTTTCATGAGTTGCAGAAGTGTCCCCCCATCTCTGAGGTTTTGCTCTCCACAATTTCAGTTATCCACATTCACTGTAGTCTGAAAATATGGAAAACTCCAGAAGTAAACAAGTCCTAAGTTTTAGCACACACCATTCTGCGTAGTGTGATGAAACCCCAAGCTGTCTCTCCGCCTCCTGCACTGGATGTGGTTCATTCCTTTGTCCAGTGGATCCACACCATACACACTGCCTGCTCATTAGTCACTTAATAGCTTCTCGGTGAGCAGATTGACTATAATGGTATTGGGGTGCTTGTGTTCAAGTAACCCATATTTTACTTGATAATGGCCTCAAAGCGCAAGAGTGATGATGATGGAAATTCAAATATGATAGAGAGAAGCTGTAAAGTGCTTCTTTTAAGTGAAAAGGTAGGTGAAAGTTCCATGGTTTCAGGCACCCACTGGGGGTATTGGAATGTACCCCTGAGGAGAAAAGGGGGCTACTTACTGTATTTGTTCATGTCCTTTGCCAGTGTTTCCACTAGCGTGTTGATCTTTTTCTTCTGATTCATAGAAGTGTTTTTTTATTTTCTCAAATTTAGCCCTTTGACATATTTGTTACAAATATTTTCCAAGTTTATGATTTGTCTTTTGACTTTATTTATAATGTTTCCTACTGTGCAGAAATGTTTACTTTTTAGAGCCAAACTTATCAATCTTTTCTTTGATGTCTCTGAATTTTATCTTGTTTAGAAAGTTCTTCTTACTCCAAGATCATTAAAAAATATTTTTCCTAGAAACTTGATAGTTTAATTTTCATGTTGATAGTCCATCTGTCACTTATTTTGGGATAAAGAGTTAGGAGAAATACAACTTTATTATTTTCCAGATGGCTCCCCAATTGTCCAACACCACTTATTAAATTGTAAATGTTCCCCCACTGATTAAATTACACAACCTGTATCAAATACTTAAATACTCATAAAAGTATTGGGGCTAATTTCTGATTGTATTCTGTCTATTTCTGCTTGTTGATTCATGTGCAGACATTAACCTATATTAATTACTATCACTTTATAATAACATAATATTTTTTAAGTTAGTTTTCTCTTTTTAGTCCTTCTTTTCAAGATTTTCCTGGAATATTCTAGCAAATTAATTTTTTCATAAGAAATCTCAAGTCAGCTTCCCTGGTTACCAAAAAATATGAAAAAGTCCTGTTGGTATTTTTATCAAGGCCCTATTACATTTATAGATTAATTTAAGGAGAATTGGCAGCTTTATAATAATTTGTACACCTGGTCTTTGCATTTAGGAAGTCTTTTTGAGTGTGTCCTTCATTAGCATTTGAAAGTTTAACTCACATAGGGCTTAGTGTAAGGGCCATACTATATGAAGATTATTTATCAGATAGTTAAGAGAGAAACAAAGCTAGCTGTTGAAAATCGATAGAGAGAGCACTCTGGGCAAGATGTAGTGAGTGACTGACTGAGTTATATGAAGGCAGTTGAAGTAAAAACAGCAGAATATTTTACTTACTGGAAACTGGAAGCAAAGGAGAAAAATGAATCAAAGCCTTCTCTAAGATTTTGAGATTAACGGATGGGGAGTTTGCAGGGAGGTGGTCTTACCAGAAAAGGGAAACAGGAAGAAGAATCAGATTACGAGCAGAAAAGTGATGTATTTAGTTTGGGAAATATTGGCCTTCAGGTACCAGCAAGATGCCCAAGTGGAAATGTCCATCAAGCAAGTGGAGATCATTGTTTGAAGAAAGAGACACAGGCTTGGAATGTAAACCCATCGGGTATGAGTCAACACTCTTTCGGGGAGGGTGAGTAGCTAGAGGAGGAGGATAAGGGCAGGACCTTGGAGACAGCCTTGTTTGAAGAAAAGAAGAAAGAAGAGCCAGTGATGGGAGTCAGGAAAGAAGCAGCCAGAGTAGTGGAAGAAATCATCTAGTGGAGACTCGGGGAGAAGAGAAGACAAAAGAGGCCAGTGACAACACAGCTGTGTTTCTCATTCACAAATAATTCTCATAAACCTGAAGGAGAGACTAGTCAGCTGAGGTTCAAGTCTTGACCCCAATACGTAGGCTTGAAACAAGTTCATTTAAATTTTCTGAACCCCGATTCTCTTATCTGTAAAACGGAGTTAATAATAGTACCTATCTCATAGGGTCATTATAATGGTTTAAAGAAATGCCTGTGCAAAGATAGCAGGAACTCAGAAACACGCCTTCCTTCTTCCCTCTCTGCGTCTGCTGAGGCTCAGGAAGTTTAAGTGGCATTCTCGCTCACACAGAACCTGTGAGTGGCAGAATTTTAAATTGTACTGCACTGAAGTAACCTCACTCCAAGGGCATGTATGAGCAATAGTGAGCAGTGATATCAAGGACGATGAGAGTCTGGCATCTAGAACATTGTATGTAAACCAGGAGGAGGAATTTCCTTCAGAACAGAGCATGCAAAAGCCACATTCCAAGAGATTAAGACGTAGTGGCTTCTTCCCTCCTGTGGGCTGTTCGTGCTGTCTTAACAACATACTTTCTTATGTATCCTCCCAAAGTTTCTTAATGTGTGTACAAATAACACATAGATTAAAATATAATGTTGCATACTGTGTTCTGTACCTAACTTACTGACAAATGTCCTGAAGCTCTTTCTATCTGTTTGTAGAGAGCATCATGGTTCTTCTATACAGCTGCATTCCAGTGTTTGGATATAACTCAGTCTACTCTCTATTGAAGAACATTTTAGTTGTTTCCAATCTCCTGCTTTCATAAAATAATGTTGGAATGGTTAGCTGCATACACATGTTATTTCACACAGCAGTTTTATCTGTAGGAAGAATTCCCCAAAGTGAACTTGCTGCAGGACAAAATCTTAATCAGGCCAGTAAAGAGAAGCAACTCCCATGAATACAGAAACCACAGCTATAATTCTTCTGTGAGGTGTCCAGTTTAGCACAGGAACAGATAACTAAAAATCCCTACAGGAAAGATATTTCTTACTCTCTCTCTTTGTTAAAACAGAAAACAAACCCAAACACCTATGATGAATGTGCATTTTATTCCCCATGTAATATGCTTTGCTCCAGATGTTATAAAAATCATTAAGTTTGATGCATTCTGTTATAATTTTTATCCACAATGCTGTTCAAAGTATTTTGAATAACATTAGGGAAGTGGCTGAGTTTTGCAGGAATTGATGAACAGAAACCTGCGTTGGAGTTTGTGAGAATGACAATTGTAGAGCCATATTACGATCGCACCACTTCAACAATCGCATACTCCTAAATTCAGTTATTGGGTTAGTGGTTGGCAGGCATGCAAGTTTAAATTTGTATTGTTTTCCCACTCTTTCATGGCCGTTTCCAACACACTGACCCCGGAAACGACCATGTCACTCTCATTTTACAGCAAGGGACCTCTTCTTCCACGAGGCTTTAGCGCTAAGCCAGTTAGCATGTCCATAGTGGCTGGGACGGAGACTTGGCAGTTCAGCTGCATGGGAGAGAAGAGCCAGGAGAGCCTGAAGAGCCAAGACGTGTCCTGTTCTCCTTATTCCTGATAGCAATCATTTCCTTCTAGAGGATTCTGACAGTAAGAGAGCTGAATTTTTCCAGAGAAACACTACCCCAGGTCATGTCCTCATAAATCAGGATGAGCTGCCCTCCCCTGGTCCCTCAGAGGACAAGCCTGCAGGCTGAGCAGAGGCCAGCCCAGTTACCCCAGCAGAGACTGCAAGGGGGCCCATGTCCAAAAGGCATTTGAAAAAAAGAGAGAAAGTGCCATGCAGGGAGAAGGATAAAAATATTCAAGTCTTGTGCTTTCTAGCAGTTTTTAAAAATCAATTGAATAATAACCACAAAGAAGTATACAACTTGAGCCTCAAGGAAGAAAAAGCAGAGAGATCGACCAACCAAACTGGATGTACAGTTGCTCCAAAGAGGATGCCACCTGGTGAAGATTCAGAGAGGCCGTTCAGGGCACCAGAAAGTAGTCCAGGAACCCCAGCAAGCTGGGAAGCCTGAAGGAAAGGCATCCGAAATAAAAGTGCAGCTGCTCCTTTTGCTGTGTAAATCATTGTATATTAGCTGCAAATTTAGTTTGTTGGCCAACACTCAAAAGTGACATATGGCCAATAAAAGGTTCGATGGAGTTTTCCATATGCTGTTGCACTTTACCAAGGCTTCCACACGTGCGGCTCAGTGGCAGAGAGAGCTACACTTCAGAATTCTCTCACAGGCCATGTGCAGACCATTATACGGGCACAGTTCTGTGTCAGCATATGCCACCAACATGAAGAAACATTTGAGAAGTTGATGTGTATGTTCTCTGGACTCTGTTTCACACTCTGATCCAAACACCTTCCAAGATCCACAGAACAAGAAGTGCCCAATGGCCCAACCCTCCAGAATGTTGCAGGTGGGGATGGCAAAAGCTCTACCCGTGGAGTTCCGAGATGTCATCTGGAGCTTCTGCAGAAAGCTAGTGAGAGACAACTATAGTCTGGGTGCTCATTAACACTCACGCCAAACGCAAAGGTGTTGGCTAGTGCCAGTGGTCCCATTTTGGAAACTGTATCCATTGGTATTAAAATACAAAGAGAAGAGGTCTGTTTTCCTGGCTCTGGATTATTCATTTCACCCACCTTGGAGCTAGAATTGCCTGCAACTGAGCAAACCCAGGCAAGTTGGTCCAGTGTGTGCTTGCTCTCCACACTGGTTGGCCTGTGTGTTCCTTATAAATGCCATCCTGCTGCCCTCTGTGGCCCACATTCAAGGACACCGCGATGGTTCTCCTGCATCTGCACTTTCACAGCCACCTTGCAATGGCAGACACATTTTTTACCCCCAACCTTGTGATGGGCAGTTTCTAGATACTTCAGGTCATCTAATCCCTTTCTAGTCGTTCTGTTCTTAAAAGTGGAATTGGAGGATGCTGTCCACAGTGATGTCTTTCAATAAAAGAACAAAAAATTGTCCCCAAGATGATTTCACTGTAACCCAAAGGGACATGAGAAGGAGAAATGCACAGGCTGTATTTACTTGCATTTTGTACGATGCTGTCATTTTTCTCGCCTGCTCCATACCTGTCAGAAATGAACTGAACGAGGCAGAGTGAGATCGAGGGCTGGACTCCGAGAAGGTCGGACGCGAACCTCTGTTTTGACTCTGTTGGCAGAAAGACAGTGGAAGGGCAGGGGAGAGACAGGGAAGAAAAAAGACTTGTTGAAATACTACAAAGGGACTGGTGTGAAGAATGAAAAGTCCATGAGCCTGTGAGGAGATGACACAACAAATTATAACAATGAATCATTTGCACAGAAATGGGCACTCAGGTCTGACAGACAGCAAGGATTTAGAAAGATGGATTCCTCCTGGCCTCAGCAAGAAGCAAAGGCAAGGAAGCCAGTGGTGCTTGGGGTTTGGCGGAGGCACAGACTCTTTCTCCAATGTGCTGATTTGGCAGAAACTCAGTCCTCAGGAGCCAGCGCCTCTGGAGACTATAATTTTTTTTAACCCATGTGTATTTGAGGGAAAATTTAATCTCTTTGCCTCTGACTCATTTACACTTAACTCATCAAAATGTTGTTTTGCTTTGTGCTATATGATGGCTGGTATGTTAGAGTCTAATTTAGAAATAGCCTGTGGTCCTGGAAAAGGACCCAAACCCAGACACGAGACTCAGGCCCACAGCTTCTGCTTTGATTACAATGGTGGGAGGTTATTTCTTTGGGTCATACTGCACGGAAAGGGATTTCTACATTTTAACCCCCAGATTCCATGTTCTCACCATCCAATGCATACACACTCACACACACACAGTCAACTAAGAAACAGAGTCTGAGAAAAGATCAATGGAACAGGATGCTTGAAAGGCTCTGGCCCTAAAATTAAATTGGATCTCAGTACACCTGCAAATAGTAATGGTTAAAATGCACTAACTATAACTATTAACTTATAGGCAGGTTGGCTTAGGTTCAAGTTCTGCCTCTGCCCGTTCCTGTTGTGTTCCCATAAGCAGGTTCCTTTAGCTTTCTCATTTGTAAAACACGGGCAATAATCATAGTGCCTGCTTTACAACGATGAGGCTTAAATTCACTGGTCCACGTGCAGTGCTCAGCATAGTCTCTGCACAGCATAAATACTTACTCGGGCCTACTTAAAATCAATGAACTGTAATCCTCTGGCCGGGTGTAGCAGACACTCATCTACCCATCAGACACCTGCACGCACCACCTCGGGTCCTCTTGGGCTCCCCTGACTTCTGCCCCAGCTGTCACTGCGGCTGGGCAGCTACCCAGCTGGAGCACATGAGAGCACCCACCACGTGCTTGTGCGTGTGCCTCTCACCTCCTCCAGGGCTACTCTATTGACTTCGGTTAGGTGCTCCCAGAAACAACTGCTGAGATAAGAATTAAAGATGATCCTAAAAACACCGATAAGGAAGTAGAGGAAATGAGATGGGGAGGAGAAGAAAGCCAAGAAAGAGTGTGTTAGTGAGAGCATGTTGCAGTGGATAATGGGGTTCCAAGCCACCAGAAGCCTGTGGGAGAATGAGCAGCACATGCTTCATAGTTGGCTCACCCAAAGGAGTGATGCTGGAGTTTTTAGCCACCAATTCTCCCATCCCAGAGACATGGACTCCCTGGTACATGGGAGAGGTATGGTCCTGCCACCAGGGAAGGCCTCAGGCAGGAGCTGCAGGTGGTGCTCACCTGGAAAGCCAAAGTGTGTATGAAAATAGGGGGTGCTGAGGGACACAAGCACGGGGCTGTCACAGTGGCTATTCCTGACACTAGGAGCCCTGGGGCTCCTCAGGACCCCGCTCACAGCCTGGGCATGTAGTCAGGAAGCACAGGGTGTTTGGGAAATTGTGGACAAAACTTTCAGGAGCTTGTGGGGAAGATGGGAGCTGCTGGATGATTCTCCCTCATTTCTCCGCTCTGGGTAGTCTCTCCCAGACCCAGTTTATGCATCTTCTTGGAACATGGTCTCATGAGATGAAGTGATCTGCTCCATTTAGAGGAGGCTAGCTCTACAACCCGTCCTTACCCCTCCTCCTCCCTGCCTCAGGCCCCTCCTACCTCACTCCTGCTCCCAGGAATTAAGTTGTCCCAGGAAGCCTACCTTCTAGGGAAGCCAGGCTAAGACAGCAGGACTAACTTTTTATTCATTCCCATCTCCATTATTGTACCAGCCTCACAGAGACGTCATCTCACTTGGAGCTCTGAGAGACGCAATGTGAGATATCAGGTCACATGTGACGTATTTAAGAGGTAAGTCATCCAGGAGAAAATACTAGATCCCAGTATTTAGGTGTCCCTAGGAAGGTAAATACATTTCCTGGAAAAAGCGTGCATAAATGCAAGAGCCCTACTTACCCCAAATTCGAGAAAGTAGAATTCCTGGAGGAACGGGGGTTGCATTCAGCGGGGCCCTGGAATGGAGCTGGGAGCCACTGTCTTTGCAACCCGGCTATTTGACTGTGTCTATGCCTACAGCACCCATGCCACCCTGGCCACCACCAGGTGGAAAAGCAGTACTGCGTGACGGAAAATGGTCCTTAACGAGAGTATGACAAAGAAGCAGACACTGCAGTTCATTTCAAGTGCCTCAAGACTGATTTCAGCTTTTTGTATTTTGAATAAGATTTGAAAGAGAAAGTCAGTCTCTCCTCTTACCTGGTAAGAGAAACAGCTGTCAGGACACACAGCTGCCCTGTGCCTGTGGCACTGAGGCATCACTCTTGCAGCCCAGCCCCCGACTCCTGGCCACTCCCACCCCAGCTGGGGATGCCCTGCTGCTGGCATACCAGGAAATGCTCTCTGTAAAATGAATAATACGTCCCTCTTTTTCTCTAAGGACCATTGTCACACTTTCACATGCCAAAGTGCAGATGAATATTCAGTGAAGATTGCGACCTCTGTGCCCACCATGAATAAGCAGAGGCAGCAGTGACTGAGGTAAGGGGATTTCAGGACTTGACTGGAATTCACCGCAGGAAGGCTCCTGCACTTGCAGAAGAGGACATTGGCATTTCTTGAGCAGCTCTGCTCCCAGTTCTGACTACAGCATCTCCATAGGGTAACAGGAGTGGGCCAAGTTTCTCTGTGAGGCCCAGGGAGCAAATAGTCTTTGTGGTCCACGTGGCCTCTGTGGTAGCTACTCTACTCTGCCCCTGTGACACCAAAGTAGCCATGAGGAATAAATGCATGAACAGGCACAGCTTTGTCCCCATGCAACTTGCTCTGGCCAGCAGGCCTAGTTTGCTGAGCCCTGGGCTAGTTCACATAACCTTCGTAAGCACTGTCCTCCTTGCAGAGCTTCTGCCCCAATGCAGTTACTCTTGACAGAGATTACTCAGCAAATTCCAAACATCTTAGTATGGTTTATTCACCATCCCCTCTTCCAGAGATAAGCAGGAGAGAATAAACAGAATCAGTGTGCGTATCAGGAGAGGGATAAAGGAAGTCAGGGGAGAAGATGACAAGAGGAGGTGACAAATTGTGAGACGTAGGGTGGGGCGGGATAAATCTGGGTTGGGAAGGAGTGAGGGAAGGGCTTTAGGGACAAATTGTTACAGGGTCACATCATCATTCCAACTCTGCAGGACACCCACAGGCTGTATCTACCATGGTGAAAAGCATGGTCTGGAGTCGACTGCTTTGATATAACAGGCCCTGCTTTTGACAGCTGTTGGGACCTTGGCTAAGTTATTAATCCTGGACATTGGTCTTCTCATCTGTCAGGTGGGGGTGCATGAAATTGAAGTGAGGATTAAATGAGATAACTCATGGAAAGGACTTGACAAAATGCCTGGTGTGATGTCAACACCCAGTAAAGGCCAGCTGTTATTATCATTGTTACCTAGAATAAGACCAGGGAAGTAAAAGGCTGTCAGAATGAATAGACCAGCGGTAAGTTCACAGATGCTCTTAGTGGTTATCCTGTAGCTCCTCTTCCCCTTATGACACTCATCAGTGAGTCAACTGAACTGTCTGGACAAAAAATAATCATAAACGGTGACCCAAACTTAGACCTAAGTTCTTCTGTAAGCTGGGGATTTATCCATCCTTGCCTCTGAGAAGTCTCCTCTCTCCAGTTTTAAACACGTTACCATGTTTTGTTTTAGCAGCCAATCGCTAATACTACAGGGAGTGTTTCTGTGATCCAACCTAAGTGCTGAGCCTTGTTTCGCCAGTCATTGAATTCAAGCATGCTTTCTAGAGGGCTTCCTGAAGTTTGAGTGGAAATTAAAAAAAAAAAAAAGGTAGTAATTAGATAAAATAGTGTTTAGCGTATGCAAGGCTAATTGCTTTTCAATCTCTTTACATGAAATCTGGTGAGACTCTGTTCACAGCTCTTGAAACTAAGGGGTCAACAAGAGCATTTAAGAGAAGAAATCAAGTTTCTAAGTGAAAATGTAGCCACCACCAGACAAACAGAAACATGGGAAGTGGAAATTGAATGTTTCCTGACTGAAAGTGCTCCTTTTGGTGGAGTCCTGCTGGGCTCGTCAATCTCTCCCAGCCTTGGAGGATCCAGGCTTGTTCTGCCTTCTCTGGGAAGCTTGAACTCACAGTTCCAGTCTCTCCGGGCTTCTGGCTCCTCTCACTGCCTGCAGGACAAAGTAGGGGCTCTCACTTGGGGGTCCCAATAATCTAGGGAGGTTTTACACAACACTACTGCCCAGACCCTCCTCCACAAAATCTGATTTAGTTGGTCTAGGTAAGACTGGATATCTGACTAGCTTTTAACAGAGAGTGCAGGTAAGTGTTCACCAGGATAAATTTATACAGTGGAACATACCCTTGGAACCAAAACCCCAGAGTCCCCTCGTGTACCCTTCCAGACATCATTCCCCTTGGCATAGGGAAAATTTTGTCTGTTTTTTTTTTATTTTTTTTTTTATTTGACATTAATGGGATTGTGCAGTATGACTTTTTGTATTTAAATAAACTTTAAAATTTTGGAACAGTTTCGATTTACAAAAAGTAATAATAATAATAGTGTAAATAGTACAGAGAGTTTCTGTATACCCTGCACCGAATTACCTCTATCATTAACCTCTTACATTAGAATGGTACATGTAAGTGTGACACTTTTTATCTGGTTTCTTTCACTTGACATTATACTAAGGAGATTTATCAGCATTGTTGCATATAGCTGTCAATCTTTCATTCTGATTGCTAAAATGGTACTGGTCCATTGCATGAGTAATCCATAATACTGTTGATGTGCATTTGGATCATTTCCAGTTGGAGCTATTGTAAGAAGTGCTGTTATGAACATTCTAATAGGCATCTGTGTTTTAAAAAAACTCTCTGGGGATTGTAGCGTGCAGCAGAACTGGAAAGCACGGATATGATCTAGCCCAGACAATTCATTTATCCTTGGGTTGCTGTCCTGTTCTTTCTTATCCCGTGGTCTTTTCTCCCCCATGGCAGGGGGGCCAGGTTGGGGGGGTGGGAGCAGGGCGCTGTGTTCTCGTGCTCCTCAGAGTCCACAGTGCAGTGCTAGAGATAAAACAGGTCTTCAACGAATGTCTGTTTATTGATTCATCAACTGATTATGCTTTCATATTTCACAAACCTTTCACTCCAGATTTGGAACTTTCTGAGCAGCAGTACCTCTCCCACTGATGGAACCCACTGTGCATACCCATCTTTTACATGATTGGGCCTGATACAGGCCTGCTCTCTGGTCCTCACAGCTGGATTCTGAACTCACACCTCTGGAACATGCTTAAAGGTATAAATCTGGGGCACAAATCTAAGATAAGATAGAATGAGCCCAGGTCATCCAGGTGGGATACGTTTATTAGTCATTTGTTTGGTCATCCTTGCTTTGGATGTTATTTCTCCACTTTCTCACTTTTCTGAAAGGCACTTATCTTTTTCTTATTAATTTGTTTTGCATTAACTTTTCATATATAAGGAAATTAACCCCTGTTTTCCTATCACATAGGTTGCACTTATTTTCCACATGTAGTTTGCCATTGGCTTTGGAGGTTGTGTGCCCTGGAGATCCCATCCCTAAGACTTTTTTTCCCTTTTCTGGTCTTCCCCAGTGCCCACATGGATGTCTATGATGTGCCTGGGATCATGAATATTTCAATCTATTCCCAGGGGGACCTCAGACCCTGAATTCTACTGGGAGATATGCTGAGTTTAGCTATGCATATTTAGTAGCTTTGTAGGACTATTGAAACACATTACCATAAACAAAGTGGCTTAAAACAATGGACATTTACTGTCTCATAGTTCAGGAGGCCAGAAGTGCAAAATCAAGAAGTTGGCAGGGTAGAGTCCTTCTGGAGCTTCTGTGGGGGACGCCAGTCCATGCTCCTCTCCTGGCCTTTGGAGATTGCTACTAGCATTTCTTGGCTTGTAGGCAACAACATCACTATGATCTCTGCCTCTATCTTCATATCATCCTTCACATCATATTCATCCCTGTGTGTCTAGGTCACTGTGACAGCTAATTTCATGTGTCATTTTTTCTGGGCCATGTTGTTCAGCTATTTGGTCAAATATTATTCTGAATGGTTCTGTTAGGGTGTTTTTAGAGAAAAATTAACAATTTAAATTGGTGGATTTTGAGTAAAGCAGATGAGCTTCTCTAGTGAGGTCAGGTCTCATTCAATTGGTTTAAGGTCTAAATACAACAAAAAATTGACCTCTCTCCACTCAAAATTGACCTTCCCCAGCAAGAAAGAATTCTGAGAGCTGGCGGTCTTAAGCTATAATGTCGGCTCTTCCCTGCCTGGGCCCCCAGCCTGATGGTCCACTCTGCAGATTTTAGACTTCCCTCCATAACCCAACCCAATTCCTTGAAATAGCTCTCTCTCTTTTTTTCCAGACAACAAAATACATGCTGCAAATGTGTTTAATTGTTGTCTTAGTCAACTCCAGACAAGTTATTAAGCATGTTATTTTACAGGCTGTCAAATGTTTTATACACACACACACACACACACGTGTGTATATATATGTTATATATACGTATATGTCTATGCTATTAGCTAGAATATATTGTGTATATATCTATGTATATTGTGTGAGTATATATCTATATGTATGTGTGTCTATATTGTGTACACATGTATATATACACATACTACATACTGGTTCTGTTTCTCTGGAGAGACAGGACTGATATAATGACTGTGATGTCCTCATACCTTCTTATAAAGATCTAAGTCACCAGACTTAGATTCAGGGTCTACTCTAATCCAGTATGACCTCATCTGAACTAATTATGGCTTCAAAGACTGTATTTCCAAATAAAGTTACATTATAAGCTTCTGGACAGACATGAGTTTGGAAATACAATTCAACAGAATTTGTAATTGCTTGGAGTTACTGAATTATTGACATGGCCCCAAGGTCTCAGTGGACCCTAGTTCCACCTTCCTTTCGTTACTCATATCTTAGATGTCATGGCCTCAAAGAGTAGAGGCCACACAACTCTCAGACTTCTGGCAACAGCTGGCCCTCGTTCTCCAGCTTGTTCAGGTTGGACATGTAGTTCTCAGATATAATTGTCATATTTCATATTGGACTCTTCTTGACTATGGTGCCTAAATCCAGATGGTTTCATTTATTCAAGTGTTTACTAACTCAATAAACATTTCCTGGGCTGAGCACTAAATTCCTGAGGATAAGAGGTTTCTGAAGCCAGGTAGTCTAGGTGTAAATTCCTGTCTTTTCGTTTCTAGTTATTTTACTTTGCCCTGCCATAAAAGATTATTGTGAATATTGAACAACAAAAGATCTTAGAACAATGCCTGACAAAAGCAGTAAACATTGGCTATGTTTAGCATTGTCAAGAAAATAGACAAGACATGGTCCCCATCATTAGTCTCCAACTGTTCAGCCTCATTATTTGCAGGTCCCTGCTTTTTTCTCACATTTCATCTCTCTTCTCCTCAACATCCTGCAACAACCCTTCCTTACCTCCAGGATCAAGTTTATCCTGCTCATTTTGGTGATGAGGGCTCTCCCCAATCTGTCCCCCAGATCACCTTCCCAGCCTCTTCCCCTCCTGCACGTCTCCACACACCCCACAGGCTGGGGCACTCACCCTCCCACATTACAGTTTGTGTGCTGGGGTCCAAACGTTTGTGTTCATTCTCTTCTCTTAGCTAAGACTTTTCTTCCTTCCTCTTCAGTTACTCGTTTATTCCTCTCTCAGGGCTTTGTTCAATTGTTACCCCATTTAATGTATTTCTATTTTCCCCACAATTCCATAGCACTTTATGTATACTTATTTTATTCAGTTTCATATTGTAATTACTGGGGTGTCTGCTTCCTTCTAAGATGGGAAGGTACTTAAGGGGAGAAAATGTATCTCATTTCCTTCATCTCTGTCTTCTGTACCAGGAACACAGCAGGTCACTAGTAGGTGTTTGCAGTCATTTTAAAGGGTCACACAAACTCTGATTGCTGCATGCCATCTTGATTTGCTCTTATAGCTTCTCACTCATCTTTTTAAATTTATGTTGCACTGGTTGAAATTCGTCCGGAGTACGTTTCCCTAGCATGTCTCTTCATTACTCTGTATGACCCACCTGTACTCACCATGAAGGAGTCATTCAAACATGTGCTGTGGTGCACAGTCCTGACATGCCCTGCTGGGCTGGGCCAAGTCACCCCAGCAAGCCCTGAAGGAGTGACTTAGCTATGCCACAGGCCCACATGCTGCAATCTCATCTTGGCCCTTGTCATTGCTGTTGTGCTTATGTTATTGCACAGGTGTGTTTCCAGCCTATTCAAGATATAGCAAGTCTACCTGTAAATTGACAATCCTGACCTGCCCAATCATATAACTTAACTAACCTCTTACTTAACTCAGGGATCTAAAAAGCATAAAGAACTGAGACATGATTGAGAACCCCCAAGTGTCTCAGTTCAAACCCCCAAACAGATGGTAACATAATCAGGTAGAATCCAAAGAGTCAGCCAGATGGTTAGATATATTTATTAAGAAGCCTAACATACAGGAAGACAATTGGCATTAAAATGCTTCGTGTCTCTGGTAAAAGATGATGAAGGATTTAAGTATATTCCTTGATTAGTGGTGTAGTCACGTTTAAGACTGTTAGCCAGGAAGCATGGTGGGAACAGACAACTGTCACCTCTCTCTGCAAGCCACCCTCCACACTGAGACCAAATAAGTCATTCTGAACTCTGACCCACATCTTTCTACTAGTGCAGATGGCCCAAGGCTCCTGTCTAACACTAGACCATGAATTACCCAGGCGCAGGCTTCCTCTAGAGAAATGCTCATTCCACTCTCCTCACCCCCACTCTAACCATAGCGCTCCGCTCTCCGTTACACACAAGCAACGGCGGCTGTCCCCACTCCCTGCTTTGGCGCACGCTATTTCCCTACCTGCACTTCCAAGGAGACTGTTTTCTTGGGGTAGGGGGGCGGGGGTATTAAGAACAAGTGTTACAAAAAAACATTTATAGCCTCTGGGCATGGAAGAGCCTCGGTAAATTCTGGGAGCACATCCTACAACAGCCTCCTACCTATCCTTGCCACGCCGCCTAAAGTCGGGGTGCAGCTCACTCCCCCTGGCGATGGAGGCTGGGACACATTTAACGCCGTCCCTGTTTACTCACCCTCTGGGCTTAGTCACCAGCTCCTGCTCTACTGCCTTGGAGACAGCTGAAAGTCCTAATCCCGTTCCAAGCTCATTTGAGGGCTGTCACTAAAGCTGTGCTTACTTAAAACACAACATTATGAAGCAGCCAGTTTTTTAAAGACTGGATTTAAAAAATTAATCTGTACAACAAACAATCCTGATTCTTATTCCATCTCTTATTCCACCCAGCTTAACTCCCCACCAGGGGCGGATTTAACGGCGGGCGCAGCGGTGCGCACCCTGGGCCCCGACTTCTGAAGGGGCCTGCAAAACCCCAACTTTACACTTTTTTTCTAACAATACCAAGTTTGGTTTCATATGTGCAATTTTAATTATGTACAAGTTTTCAATTGGCGATAAAACCTGGTAGTATGTTTATATTCGCTTATTTTCATTATTTTTACTACGCTGCATACTGCTCACATCCTACGCTGCATAGGCCCCGTGCGGCTGCACTGCCGCTCATCGGAGCAAGAGAGTCATATTTGTTACTTTGTTCTTACAAAGGTTCTCCTGCAGTGCACACTTACGATATACGCAAATACTCAGCGATGTAAATTAGTTTGTGGATATGTACATTTCATTTATGGTTTTAAAAATAGTTTTCTGTGCACGTAAACAAATATTCAGGTGAGCTGAAATTATATTAAAATAAAATTAATTCCTATTGTTGAAATTATATTAAGATAAAATTAATTCCTGTTGTTACAGCAGCAAGAAAAAAATTTATTTAAATATTTTCACATTTGTAATTTTAATTTCAAGTAAAATTCTATGATGTTTTTGTTCAGATTTCTGATTGTTACTCTTATTATATGTATACTATCATTAATTATAATTATATTTTTACATACATTTAACTATTAGTTCAAAACTGTATTATTATGCTATTATTAATTATATTATACATATATTCAAATTTTATTGGAAATAAAACATTAATAGTACATAATATTTTTTATTTATTTAAAAATACGGTTAACATGTATTTTTATTTTCCCTGTCTCTCTCTTTTTTCTAAGGGGCCCAATATTTTTTTCTGCGCCTGTGGCCCCAATCAACCTTAACCTGCCTCTACTTGCCACCATCCTGGCCCCTTCCTGAGGCTCACAATATCACTGCCACCTATCTCTTACCTTTAATGGGATGAGCATCAGAGTTTTGCTAAAAAAAGAACTGGTTTTAAGGGAGGAGGTGACAGTGCAGTGGTACATTGTGCACAACTATGATTTGGTAACTTCTTTGAAGGTGAAAGTTTAATTATTTGTTTTTCAGTCAGGTCAAAATATTCCCGTATGAAAATATCTGAATCAAGATGTCATGTGACACAAGAAAAGGAAAGCAGTAATTACTGTGGCAAGGGAATGAGGTTGGAGGGACCTTGACTCTTCAGTACATGTAATTAACTCCTTTTACATTTTGTTTTGTATGCATTCATTACCTTTTCTCCAAAACATAAATGACTTTTCTTTAAGACTGTACTCCCTAAACAGACCCATTGCACTGGGGTTTTAGAGAACAATGTATGCCAGACCCGGGATGATGCAAGGTTAAAATTCCTATTAACTTTGATGTATCCGCACCACGGCTTTGTTGTAGATAAAGATTTTAAGGTTCTTTTGGAAATGTTTCCTCTTTCCAGTATTGGAAATAAAGTCTAGAATTGGCTGTGAACTTGTAAATGACAAGTGAACATAGGTTTAGATTCAATATCACTCCTACTACAGGAAGCTGACAAATTATACAAATACATGTCTGAGAAGCAAAGACATATTTAGGGATGCAAACTCATGTTTCCTGATTGGTGAATCAATATTACAGTCCTGTAACTCAAGACACACAACCAGAGACCTTCAATAATAGAGTTTATTGGCTTATTTTTCAGAAACTAAACCAACAAAATACAACATGCTGCAAATGTGTTTCATTTGCTGTCTTCAGTCAACTCCAGACAAGTTATTAAGCCTGTTACTCTTTTACAGGCTGTCAATAGTTTTTCCATCAAAAAGCTATTTTAGTTCATTATTGAGGTTTTTTTAAAAATGTCGTTGTTTAGTCACTGCCCTATTGATGGCAGAAGACAAAGGAGAAAACATCTGAGGAAATGAGAGACATGAATTCTGTGAGTACAACTGTTGTTTTTGATTTAATACAGTTCATTAAATCATCTCTGCTGATGCAAGTAAACTCAGCAATATCGCCATTACCCACTGGAATACTGGAAGTTCTAATAGAAATTCCCTATATACACCTCGCTCTGCTCTCTGCCATCAGGCAGTCAGGGAAGCATATGAATTGCGCTTTGGGGCTCTACAACCAGACTTTAATGCTTATTGGCTAATAACCTTGACCATTTATCTTAACTGTTCTGCCTAGGTTTCCTCATCTGTAAAATAGGAATAACAGTTGTATCCCCTTCATGGGGTAGTGACATGGAATAAATAAGGTAATGCATGTTAAGAGCTTTGTAGCAAGTGGTGCTCAATAAATAGTAGCTATTGCCATTATATCTGGGACTTTTCTATCCATGTGCTTCTTCTTTTCACCATTGCCTTTTGAAGATCTGATCCATGTGTGAAGAGCACACTTCTATTGATAATCATGTTCTCTACGTGTCACGCCCTCATTTTGCCTCAAGTTTTTCCCATATTAGATATCCAGGAATTGTTAGCTGAACAGCCTGGAGACCTTGATTCTTTTCTATTCCCCCATCTTCTCTGATCTGATGTTGTTCTTAGGCACAGGCAGAATAGCAAGGGGTAGTGTGATATCACTTCATGGGTGAGAGAGGCCCCAAACTTCCCATAGTCCCAGCTATCCCTCATCTCTGGAGAATGCTGAGCTTACCCTATTGGCTCAGTTAAATCTTTAGTTAAAAGGAATGAAAAGGAAAAAAAGAAAATGGAATGGATCAAAACTCTCCTAAAAAGAAATGGAACATAACTTTAACTTATTCCTATCTACCTCCAACCGATGTTTAAGATATTGTAGAAAAATATGATGGATTGGATTGCCTGTGGGTTTTCTTAAGAACTAAATCCATAGGTATTAGTTGCAATACCTCATCAAAAATAGACATATAAATTACCTTTTTTCCTTCTGCCTACCTGAATTCTGTGCCTCATTCAAGACTATTGTAGAAGTATTCCAGTCAGAAATATACTCTCCTTTCTTTAAATGCCCACTTAGTAATGCCTGCCTTGTTTTAAGGTTATTTGTGTGTTGTAGGTGTTGGTAACTATGTTCTAACTTTTCCACTGAGCTCTCAGTAACCTAAGGTCAGGGATCCCGCCTTTCTTTCTCACCCACAGCTTGTAATCCATGTTCACTTCCATGTTGTGTTGTCTTCATTGCTCCAGCCTGCATCAATTGTCCCACTGTTACAGAATCCCACCAAAGCTATTCTGGAACAGCTGTGGAGCTCCATTGCTTGCCTCCAGGAAATGTAACCCTTGATGCAAGAGTTTGGTGAAAAAGGAAAGGGGTTGTTTATTTAAAGGTTATGCAGATTTAGAATAATGGCAGATTTCTGCCATTAAGTCCTGCTCCCTTTTAAAACCACCCCAAAACACATAGTCCTGCCTCCCTTTGCCAAACCAGGCCAGTTTCAGAATATGCCAGTCAGAGGTACCATCTTTCAGAAAAGCAGAAGTCTGCAGCTCAGCATCCCCGGTCACAGTTCAGCCTGAAGCATCCCTCACAAATCGGAGTTACTGGGCAGGTCCCGTACTGCTCCATCAGCTCTGTCGCCCTCTTCTCCAGGCAGACTCGAATCTGGGTGGCTGGACAGGTCCCTGCTGCCCTTCCAGTTCCTGCAACTCACTGGACTTCTAACTTTCAGACCTCCTCTCTCTTACTCCAGGCTGTGTGGCTTCCCTTTTTAACTCCACACCACGTGGCTTCTTCTCTTCCTTTTCAGCCTACCCTCATTTAAATGCTCGGCCCAGAACTACCTGTGTGACTTCATACCCAGCCCCTCCTGTAATGTGTCATTTTTGCCAGTTCTTTTGTATATTTTACTTTCTTTTGGTTGCCACCTCTGGTCAGGGCAAAAGTTCCCAGCAATGCAGGGACATCTAGTGTGGGCACCCACCCCTGCCTCTTGTGCAGGCACTGTTAAGCTTCCCCACCCTTGTTATGTAATGAGTCCCTGCATGTTCTCAGTCATGAACACAATTCCCTCTGGGCAGCAGCCCTCTCCCCCTCAGGAAGGCATGGCTATAACCTACCATTGTTATGCAAAGTAACTTAAATGCTGTATCAACCACTCCTCTCCTTACCATAATCAAGGATTGTGGGGGATACGTTCTGCACCCTGTTACACCTCCTGATGCATAAGCAACAGCTATTAGAGATCCAAACATGCAGTGACTATATCACAGCCTCGGAAATCATAACATAAGCCAAGAACTAATCAATAGCATAGTTTTTAATAGTGCAACTAAAAATGCATTACCTGCTCCAGGGCATACAGAATCAGTTATAGCTGGAGCTGATATGAGGAGAGGGGTGATGTTTAATAATGTGATAGAAAAAAATCTCATGCGGCTACAAAAATAGGTTATCTATTTTTAGCTCCAAACTGAAATTGGCTTTTCCCACACAAAGGTGTTACAAACCCCATTAATAATCACAGCCCCTAAAAATTTAGCTTCTGGCTCCCAAATTATTAATTCTTACAAAGGAAATGCAACAGTCCAATCAATCTCTTCTTATTACCACCAAGCACAGAAGTCTATATAAACCATAGGCAGCATGTTGGGGAATACTGAAGAGAAACAAGGTCTTCTAAAGCATGTATCTGATGATCTCAGAGCAAGTGACACTGGAGCTGGAAAGAGCATTATCTTTTCATAAACCTAAGTATGCCCTAAAGCTCATGTCTTTCAAAGCTGGAGATACCTGGTCCCTCAGACTTCATTCCAGCATCCAGTATTTGGAAGATTATAAGAAACCCTGAAAATAAGGACAGGCCCTCACTTTTTTAATGGCTTCTTCTGACATCTTCAGGATTTAGATCCACATGGTCCCCTGAAGTCTGACTGCTCCAGAGCAGGGAATCTATGTCTGTCTTGCCGAAGGGCTCTGTTGGCCTTCACCCTTGGGAGTCTTGCCCCCTCCTAGAGCACTGTTGGGAACAGAGTGTGGGTCCCCACTGCTCTCCAGACCCCTCTCAATATCCAGGATTATGCTGCTCTTAACTTGTTCTTCAAAGAGTTCCTTCTGCACCCCTCTTCTCAGCACCCAACTCAAGCTCTATGATGAGCTTAAGACTGCATAACACACTGGAAGAGCCTTGTCCTCAAGTGGCTTCCCTACTCTTACCTGCATAAGTTTCCAGAGTAAAGAAATACAACCTTGTCTCCCACTGAAACAGGAAAGGGGGAGGAAATATAGCAATTCCACACCAATTACTCTCAGTCCTTTATTCTGCTACAAACAAAGACTCTGTAATAAAGGCGTAAGCGGGACGCAGATGTCCCAGGGCAGATAAGACCTTTTCAGATAAGCACAACATGAGACTTGCAGAAAAGAAATCAGTTTGGATCAGAACTAGGCTAATAAAAGGTTATCTTACAAGTTCCTCAGTTAGGAAGGAAAAGAGAAAAGGGCAGAATCTGGTGCTTATCTTTCGCGTGCATCTTGAAGTTTATGCATAAGAACGGCAAATATTTTTTCAATTCATTCTTTACAACACATACACCATCTTCATAAAACCAAGTTACAGAATCCTTTCCAAAAATGCTAGAAGGAAACACTAGATTTGGGTGATGCATACTTGAATATCAGGATCAAAAAAAGTGGGCAAAACCAAATAAGCAACTCCCCCTAAGAGGACTGGCTTAATCCCTGATCATTTCCATCTTTATGTGCTAAATATGAAAATCAGTCTTTGAAAGAGAATCCAGGTGTCCAGGTAAAACTCTTGCTCAGCACAAATGATTTTAAAAATAGCAGATGCTTTTATCCAACTTATTATACCACTCAGTTACTAAGGGAATGGAAATTCTGGAAGTTGGCCAGCATGCTTAGTCTGAAGATGTGTGCTTTCCATAAAGAAGTGGCGATAAGCCTAGCTTATCTTTCTCATCACACATATGGCCTACATGGGCAGAATTTTTCCAACCATTACATATGGTCCCCAAACATTTTTATTTTATTTTCCACTAGTTGTTGTACAGTCTTGAGTGGAACAACAGAAGAATCTTAAATAGGTGTGGTTAGCAGGCAACCAATCAGTCCACACACATGTGGGGAAATAATGTATAATTTTACATTGCACAAGTAATCAGATAATAGGTGTTGATTGCTAAACAAAACAAAAAAACCTAGAAATTATATAGGTAAATCAATAGTATAAATTAAGAATTAGCTATTCTACCACCCAGTCATAACCACTATTAACATTTGATATATATTCTTTCAGATTTTTTTGTACATACATATAAGTAGACTATATATCTCAATGTTACAAGATTAGGGTTATTGTACATATTATTTTGTAAACTATTTTCTCATTTAGGACTATATTTCCATATAAACAAGTGACTTCTTTAATTATTTTAACATCTGCACAGCACTACATTGTACCATAATTATTTTATTAGAGAATGTAAGTTATCTAGGTTTTTTTTTTGACATTATAAACAATACTATAATGAATAAATATACTGTAGATGCATTTCTGGCCATTCCCTTTGGAAAAAATCTTTAAAAAGGAATTACAGGTCAATGATGGTCATATTTCATAGGTTGTTTTGATGTATATCACCAAATTGCCCTTTCAGAAGAGCTGTTCCCACTTACACTCCCACACTTTTGGTGTGGGTGAATGTCCAAAGCATCCATCTTAATGTCATGCAGTAAACTTACTGATAGACTCAACTTCTGTGTCTGTAAGAATTTGGCACTAAGCACACCTAAGAAACAAAATGTTTATGCTGATGAATAATATGTATATAGACAATCAAAACAAAAGTCCTCAAGAGATTCTCATTTGACAGTAATTCTTAAATCATATTCTATTTTTTTAAGTATATTTTATTGATTATGTTGTTACAGTACAGTACTTCCACTTCTTTTCCCCTTTGCTCCCCTCTGCCCAGCACCCCCTCTCCCCCCAGCAATCCCACCCCCCTTAGTTCATGTCCTTGGGTTGTGCATATAAGTTCTTTGGCTTCACACTTTTCTATATTATTCTTAACATCCTCCTGTCTATTTCGTACCAACCAATTATGCTTCTTAGTCCCTGCAGCATTTCCCCATTTCTCCCCCTTCCCCCTTGAAGCTGATAACCCTCCAAATGACCCCCATACCTATGATTCTGTTCCTATTCTGGTTTGCTCAGTTGGATTTTGTTTTTATTTTTTAGATTCAGTTGTTGATAATTGTGAGTTTGCTGTCATTTTAGTGTTCATAGTTTTGATCTTTTTTTTCTGAAGTAAGTTCCTTTGACATTTCATATAATAATGGTTTGGTGATGATGATAAACTCCTTTAGCTTCACCTCGTCTGGGAAGCACTTCATCTGCCCTTCCATTCTAAATGATAGCTTTGCTGGATAGAGTAATCCTGGTTGTAGGTTGCTTTTCATCACATTGAATACTGCTTGCCAGTCCCTTCCTTCCTGCAAAGTGTCCTCTGAGAAATCAGCTGATAGTCCTATAGGCATCCCCCTGTAGGCAATTCTCTGCTTCTCACTTGCTGCCTCCAGGACTCTGTCTTTATCTTTCACCTTTGGTATCTCTGTCATGATGCATCCTGGTGTGGTCCCCTCAGGGTCCAGTTCATCTGGGACACTCCATTCTTCCTGGACCTGTATGTCCATCTCCTTCACAAAATTTGGGAAGTTTTCCTCATTTTTTTCAGTTCTTGCTTCCTCATTCTGTACTAGTTGACTGTTTTTTCTTCCTTATGTTCCAAATCATTGATTTGAACCCCAGTTTCTTTCCCTTCACCATTGGTTTTGTATGGATTTTCCTTTGTTTCACTTAGCATAGCCTTCACTTCTCTTATGCATTTGCTGTACTCAAACATATATGTCAAGCCTGTGAGCATCTTTATCACCAGTGTTTTGAATTCTTCATCTGTTAGGTTGTCTATCTCCTCATCTGTTAGGTTGGCTATCTCCTCGTCGCTGAGTTCTCCCACTGGAACCTTGATTTGTTTCCCCTTTGGGCCATAATTCTCTGTCTCCTCATCCTGACAGGCTCCTGTGTTTGTTTGCCTCTGCATCCCAGGTAGCGCTGTCGCTCCTGTTTTGTTGTAAGGGGCAGAGCTTTAGGGATTCGTCAGTACAGGGCAACCTGCTTCACCATGTTGTGGTGCTGTATGTGGGGGAGGGGTCCAAGAGGGAACAATGCCATCTGCCCAGCAATCACCCCTTTTCCAGGCATCTCTTCCACTTCCACACTAAACTGGTGCCCCTCTAACTGCTGCCCTGGCCGTCGTTCCCAGATTGGGTGGGTCTGCTGATGTTCTAGGACAATGGGAGCCTTTTAATAAGCTGACTTTGCTGAGAGACTGGCAATTCCTGCCTCTGCCCCAACCCCCACTGGTTTGCACAGTCAGAAGCAATGAGGTTTGATTTTTCCAGGTGCTGGGACCATGGACTGCGAGGGCTGGTGAGGAGCTGGAAATGCTCCCCAGGTGTCCCTCCTAACTTTTTAAAATGTGTGACTGTGCTTTCTGCCGACCCACTGCTGCCGCCACCACACCACATCCTCTCCACCCTGGCTCCACCCCTCCTACCTGTCTGGATGAGTATTTCTTTTTTATATCATTGTTTGCTGGACTTCCATGCAGTTTGATTTTCTGGAACTTCTGGTTGTTTCTAGTTCTGAGGTAGTTGTATCCCTTCTTAGTTGTGGAGGGAGATGCAGCATGTCTGTCTATGCCTCCATCTTGGCCAGAAGTCCATATTCTATTTTTAAATTTTTAGTTTAACTCAGTCACCAACTAAGTCTCAGGGTCTTTGTTGACTAGTATATTCTCTAAGGTCCCTTTTGTTCCAAAATCTTAAAACCACAATGAGATACCATCTCACACCCATCAGAATGGCCATCATCAATAAATCAACAAACAACGAGTTCTGGAGAGGATGTGGAGAAAGGGAAACCCTTTTGCACTTTTGGTTGGATTGCAGATTGGTGCAACCACTGTGGAAAGCAGTATGGAGATACATCAAGAAATTAAAAATGGATCTGCCTTTTGACCCAATGATCTCACTTCTGAGGATATATATGAAGGAACCCAAAACGCTAATTCTAAAGAACATAAGCACCCCTGTATTCATTGCATCATTATTTACAATTGCCAAGATATGGAAGCAGCCCAAGTGCCCATCAATAGATGAGTGGATAAAACAATTATGAGACATTTACACAATGAAATACGACTCGACCACAAAAAAGAAGAAAATTTTACCCTTTGTGACAGCATGGATGGACCTGGAGAACATTACGC
Source organism: Furipterus horrens (assembly GCF_987537825.1). Classification (NCBI taxonomy): domain Eukaryota; kingdom Metazoa; phylum Chordata; class Mammalia; order Chiroptera; family Furipteridae; genus Furipterus; species Furipterus horrens. Next base: position 153,593,047 of record NW_028327173.1, read on the forward strand.
TAAGTGAAATAAGCCAGTCAGAGAAAGACAAGTACCATATGATTTCACTCTTATGTTGAATCTGATGAATAAACTGAACTAATCAGCAAAATAGAGACAGACTCATTGATGGGGAGCAGATGACAGCTAGTAGGTGGTAGGGAGGTTAGGAGCTGAAGGGATTAAGCAAAAAGGAATAAGGACTCGTGGACATAGACAACAGTGTGGTGATTTCTGTGGGGACAGAGGTATAAGGGGACTAAATGGTAATGAAAAAATAAAATACAGATTAAATTAAAAAAAAAAAAAAAAACTCACCTATGGTTTCATTCCACATAGGGAAAGAAAAAAGTCTGGTGCCCTGGCTGAGAGCAGGGGCCCTTGGCCTGGGCCACCTTCTCTGTAGTCAGCCCTCCCCCAATTCCCTGCAGGAGCATCTCATATCCCCTCATGCTTTTCTGAGTAAGTCAAGCCAAGTGTGAATTCTGTGTCTTTGGACAAGCTGTTCCCTCTCTTAGAATAATACCATTTAATCCTTCCTCCCCTAGCAAATTCTACTCATCCATCAAGGTCCACCTCCTCTGTAAAGCTTTCTTCTGAATCCCTCAACAATGTCACTCTTTGTTTTTCCCACCTCATGCTGTTTATGACTCTTTTGAACCACATATAACACTAAATTCAATGGTCATGTTCATGAGAGCTTCCCATGAGACCATGGACTCTCTGTATCTCCTCAATTGAGAACTGTGATGTGCTTATTAATGGAATTTAACAAGTACCTGATAAATGAGGAAATGAATGAGCAGGTTATAATTCTTCTGAGTCCATCTGTGACATCTTCTAACACATTAGAGATTTATTCAAATCCACATCTAAGGGCCAAAGTTCCTTCTGGAACTTACCTAGATCCAGGCTCTTCTCTAAAGCTCTAAAAAATTGTTTTCTCTCCTACTAGTGCTCATCTCTGAACTGGAGAGAAGGTGATTACACCCAGTTCATACACATCCAGTGCCATGGACCACCAGGGACTCTCTTACACACTGATGGTACCAAGGGAGAGGCAGAAGGATTATAGCAATTCTAACTGTACAAAAGAGGGCTGGTAAGTGTAAATGGTACAGAGTCTGCATTTCCTTCCAGCAGCAGCTATAGCATGACAAGGAAAGTAAACGAGGGCAGATTAAAGGGGGGGATATGTTTCCATTGTGGTCAACTTTATCATGTAGTACTCAGGCTAAGGATACAACATGGACTGCCCTCATGCAGTTGGAACTCTCTGCAGGTTCATCATCCAGTAGCCAGCCCTATAGAAATGCTAACACTGCACATCACAGTTCCCAAAAGCACTCCCCTCCCCACTATTTTCACACAGCAAAACAGATTCCCAGCTGTTTTTCAAATTGGTGGTAATCAAAGATGTGTTTATTTTTTGCCATAAGGTTGTAGCCTAGCCACACTGCAGTGGCCATAGCAAGATGGCCGCACTGAGCATCGGCGAGCAGCAAACCCTGACTTGGGAAGTCAGAATTCCAGGTGTTGAGATTTCATCTTCAAAATGGTGCTCTGGGCCTGAAGTGTATTTAGCCCAGAATATTGAGGCAGTGAAGTTAATAGTGAAAAGTGAAGGTTCCATCATTTGATACTCCTGGACTTCATTTCCAGCTGGGCCACTTTCTATCTGGGTCACTTGGCAAGTTAGTTAGTCTTTTTGAGCTTTTGTTATCTTTTTTGTAAAATGACAACACCCTCTCCATATTCCAGTCTCTTCTCCAATGTCATGTCCTCAGATAGGTCCCCCCAGACCACCCTGTCTAAAATGGTGTTTCCTGTCATTCTTTGTCCCCTTGTCTAACTTTGCATTCTTCCTGGTGTTTATTGCTATCAATATCCTGCTAGATGACTTGTTTGTTGTCCTCCGTTAGAAAGGAAGTACCAAGAAAGCAAGGTCCTCGTCTCACTCACTTTAGAAGAGTTCTCAGCACGTATTAAGAACTCCATAAATCTTTCCTGATTCCATCAGTGGGAATAGTGATTGTACCTATCATCAAATTGCTATGAGAATTAAATAAAGCATGAGATGTTTAGCACATTGTTCAGTATATTAGAAACACATAGTGTATGATAGCTAGTAGTTCTGTCATTAATAATAAACAGTCCATCCCCAGAGTAGTTTTTAAAAATCTGATAGTGAAAACATGACTTTATGTAGTCTTGTTTTATGTTCTTTAATGGATAACTGAATTTCTCCCAAGAAAGGATTGGAGGTAGCTTAGAAAAATATGTAAAACTAGTTGTGCCACCATAACTTATACCATTCTGGAATGTTTTTACAGTTGCTGATAAAACTTTAATGCATTTTATTTACTTATTCATATATTTCATGGCAAATACCATTAACAATCATATTCTTCTCATATACAACATTTAATAAGACCAGTGATCAAACTTTAGAGAAAGAAATGTACACTTCTTCCTAACCAAATTACATCCAGTGATCTGGTCTTGCTCCCTTGGTGCAAGAGTCTTTGTTGAGCTGTACATGCATATCATTCTTCATCCTCTGGGCTTGGCATTTCTATCTGCAGAAAATAATTCTTGTAAAATATAGTAGGTGTCTCTACCAGTGTTCTGGAACCAACTTTCTCATAATGATTTTATTTAATGTAATTGAAGTATTTAATGACTCCGCAATATAGTGTATTGCAAAAATCACACTGTAACACATTTCCTCTTTTCTTCTCTTTCCTTTATGTACAGTCTGTAGATTTTTGGGTCCGTATTCCTTTGTGCTTAGTCCTGTGTAGTTTCATTTGCCTTCCCACTTCATTCATTCTTCTCATTCAGCAATGCCTCTGTCCTTAATTTTTCATCTTGATCTCTGGTTATTATTGTGTGTGCACTTTTTACAAGGCTCCCAGACTCCTTGGTCATGCCTTAGTTCTCTTTACACTTCCTAAATTATTTGATTAAGTAAAGATATGCTCAAAAATGCATCAGTTTCCTTAATTAAATTAATAAGATAAGAGCTTTTGATTTAATTGATAAATGCGCAGAAATGCATTTACATTTTGTAAGCAATTTTGTGCCTGGTATTAAATCTAAAGTAAGCAACATATTTAACACTATATGTTGTAGAAATTCTAAGTTTAAACCAAAAAGATTAGCTCCACAAATCCTCAGAAGCATGTATTATTTATGAAAGATCATAATCTGATGAATCTTTACTATTATAGTTTATAAAATAACAGGTTTGCCTTTCACATGATCACCAAAACCTTGAACCAATTGAAGTGGTTAAAAGAAATTTTCATCCAGCTGAACGTTGGGGAAATGCACTTTAGCATTAAATATTCAAGAGAGATTCAAGAATAGAAAAAGAGATATAAGTAGAAATCACCAAGATGAGGAAATCAGAAAAAGATAATCAGATAAAGGGTAAAATTATTCCTAAGAAATAGATACCATATTTTTCTTTATAACTGCTAAAGCTGAGCCTGAGCCACAAATCTGGTTGAAATGGGCAAAGCAAAGAGGAAAATCTATTTGCTTATGACTCTCACAAAGCGTCCATTCACTTAGGAGAGTCACAAGGTCTTCCCAGCAATGAAATCCTAAAAAAAATTTCCCTTGTGGGTCCTAATGAAAGGAATACTGCGTGAGGGCATGAATTACTTCTTCAGCACACTCCTATGTTAAAATACCACAGAGAATCAAACAGGAGTGCTGCTTACAGCATCCATGGCCGCGGTAAATGTCATTACCCTTGAAGCAGCTCACAAAAGTGGTCCAGGAGGAGTCAAGACAATGGTGTCCCAGGGTGCAGCTTTCAGTTCAAAAATAACAACATTTTTAAAAGGATGGACTTATTCGTTCATTCAGTAAATATATATATATATTGACTATTAAAGAATTAAGTACTGTGCTGGGAATTAGGAGCAGAGATAAGACAAATGTAGATCCTTCCTTCAGACTATGACATACTTGTTGGAAAAATAGACCAGCAATTCCAAAACGTTGAGATATGTGCAAGATGAGTTTATATCTAAACTCTGAATTTCCAGCTCCTGGACCTTCTCCTCTCCAGTTGCTTTTCTTGCCACTTTATTACAGCTGATTTAGTCTTATTATTACACACTACCTTAGTATTATTATAATCAGCAACACCTCCAAATCTGTTTCTCTAACCTGCAACTCATCGCCTATCTCCAGCTCACCAACATAATTCTTTAACCTCACTGATACCCCTGAACCATCAACCATGTTCTTATTATCCCCAAATAAGTTCCCTTTTTAATGACTTTCTTATTGTATTCGAGCATGTGTCTGTAATTGTGATCACCTCTGAAAATTTTCTCCCCTCCATTACATCTCTTCTGTTACAGTTGCTTGGAATAAAACCAAGCCTAGCTGAGCCCAGTTTATCCAAACTTGCATTTAAAAAATAGATACTGGAGGAAAACACACAGCCAAAATATAGCTGACCAGTTTCACTTTAAATTCAGAATCAAAAGCTCAAGCTGAACAAAACACTCACCTCTCCTCTTATGTTTCCCTAGCAAGCTTCTCCAGTCTCAATGATTATTATACCTTTTTACAGTCTCATTCCACACACCTTCCTCAATTGTGAATGAAACATGGTATTTTAAATGTTTTTTAGGCTATAAAAGTAGAAACCATCATTGCCAGACATGAGGGGAATTGGGGGACTGGGTGAAAAAGGTGAAGGGATTAAGAAGCCCAAATTGGTAGTTACAGTACAGTCATGGGGATGTAAAGTACAACATAGAAAATATAGTCAATAATATAGTAATAACTATGTATAGTGCCAAGTGGGTTCTGGAAATATCGGAGGGAGCATTTTGTAAAGTATGTGGTTGTCTAACCACTGTGCTGAAACTAATACAAAATAACATAGCATGTAAACTGTAATTGAAAAATAAAATTAAAAATAAAATAAAAATGCTGTTCAAGAGCAAAGAAATAGAAACCATCGGATAAGAATTTATATATCTTCCTCCCCACCATGTCTATAAACCTCCTCTTTCTGTATCTGTCTTCTCCACTTCTCTCGTTTCAGCAGAGGAAGCAGAGCTCCTCCAGCAAAGGCCCATCTAACCCCTGGAGCTCCGGAGCCCCATGATCCCCAGCACCTTCTCCAGGATCCCTTTCTCTTTGCTGTGTTTTTAATCTCTTGTTTTGTTATTGGATCACTCTCATTAATGCATACACATGCTGTAGAATTTCCCATGATAAAAACAAACAAAAAACCAAATCCCTCATCTAATATTCTCCTTCAGCTGCTAATTCAATTTCTCTATTCAATTTCTCTTTCACACACACAAAAAAGAACAAACCTCTGCTCTTTCCTTCTCACAGTTGACTAGAATTTTACTTCTGCCCACAGGACTCCAGTGAAACTTCTCTGTTAAGGTCACCCATGATCTCTGTGCTGGCAAAATAATGGACTGTTTTGTATTTCAGCTTGACCAGTTATCACTTCCTCCTTGAAACTGCCCATCTTCCACTCTGCCAACACCACATTCCCCTGGTTTTCCTCCTACCTCAGGGACCCTTCATGAATCCACTGGCCGACACCTCTTCTTCCACCAGGCTGTACCTCTGAGCTGTGCACTTGTATAATCAACTAACTGCTTGGCACACAGGTGTTGGAAGGACAGTGGCAAAGAAATGACACCCTTGTGAGGAGGCTAGTATAAAACTCTGAGCAGCAGATGATGGTAGCAATGGAAATGGACAAGAGTGTGTTGACCCAAGCGGTGTTTAAGAGAAAGAGCTATCTGGACTCAGTTGCTGACAAATGTGGTAGGAGACAGGAGAAGTAGGTGTCAAAGATGACAACCAGGGTGGTGTCATTCACTAAGATCAGGAACTTGGAAGGAAAGTGGGCTGTATGCAATACATCCTTTAGAAATTTCTCAGAAACCTGGTTTCTCCCAGTTGAGTCTTTCAGAAGAATTAGGCAGCAAGCAGAGGGTCTGATGTTTATTCCCCAGCAAAACATCTGATATGCAAGCATTGCCCATAAAGAACCATATGCTGTGATCATCTTGTTCAGCACTCTGTCCCCCAGTACCTGCATTGCACCTGGCATACAGCAGGTGCTCAGTGAATAGTTATTAAGTAACTGAAAAAGAAAGGTCGTTAGCAACTCTTTATGAACAGTGAGAGACTGAACCAGAACGGATGCTTGTTTCCTGTATAAAATGGAAATATTGATAGCGACTTTCTCTTCGGGTCATTGTTAAGAATTAAATACAATAATACCTGTAAAAGATTAAAACATAAGGTACTGTATGGCTCATAGTAAATGATCAAACAAGTTTTAAAAAACTATTGATACTCTTTTTTTTTCTAGGGAACATCTACCCTACCATGTGAAAAAGCCAAATGACTTACGTAATTTTTTTCAAGAAAACCATGAGTCTTAAAAATAGAACTCTGAGACTTGGCTGGAATATCTGGGCCCTGGTCCAGTGTCCCAGGCAGAGAAAGACCTTTACTCCACAGAGTACAGCCAGACGAGAGGCTCTGCCCACATGGCAGCTCTGCTCCTGTTTCTCATCATGACCCCTCCCGTAAGGAACCAAGTCTGCTAATGGGGTACTGAGTGAATGTCAAATGTTGAAGCTAAATTCATTTAGAAGAGAATTCAAGGCTGCCTGTCCCTTGGGGGTTCTCCAGTGGCCATTGACATTGGTCGCATATAAGACAAACTGATGACTACATAGTCATGGTCAAAGTTAAGTACAAAGGCACAGAAAAAGTCGCTACCCTTTGAAAATGAACCTATCATTCCCTGTGTACCTAGGAGGAAGCCCCAAAATCTCTGGATTAGAGGGACACTCCAAAGCCAAGAAACAAGCTCCTGAGTATGACAAGGACAGAAAAGACAATAAAAACAGGGACTGCGATTAAAATATTCTAATTCGATGAAAGCCATTCTGGCATCAGGGCTGCTGCTTCATCCTGTCCACACAGCCTCCCAAGGTGTCTGGAACAGAGCTGGCTGAGCGAGAGGCTGAGATGAGCCAGCCCAGTTGGCAATGGACTGCAACGTGGTGGAAAGAACAGCGTGCTTCCTCAGAAAAGCAACCGCCACCAGGAGCTGACCTGTGCGCTAGGGTTTACAAAACTCTGTAACATAAATATAACGGGAATAATGTTTTATAAATACTTTCCAACTCTTTTTTTTTTTATTTCTCCTTGCCCTGGGGCTACCCACCCATGGAATCTATAGCATTAATTGCTTCAAAGAAAGGGTATATATACAGCCCGGAACAAAGGAGCCATTTCTCAACTTTGAGTTTTAAATTCAATTTGCTTTTCTATCCGTGATAACAATAGCTTCAAAGCCAAGACTTTCTGAAAAAAAAATTATTTTTCTAAAATCTACAACTCACTGTTTACATATCAAGAGTAGGCTGAGGTTGTGAGCATGGAACCTTACCAAGCAAGCTAGAGTCTAACAGATAGGGCACTTTGAAGCTATTACTAGCATGGATTCTAGGGTGTGTGATCTTTATTGGGGCTCAGTACCTGTGAGAGGGAAGGGAGGAAGCACAACTGGAAAGTGAAAGAACTTGAACTTCAAGGCAGTTCCCATGAAGCCTCGGCCAAACCAGAGGGAGCTCCGAAATGAGCAGAGTTGTGTGTGTCAGACTGAACTGGCTGGGCTTCTACACCCGGCCTTGCTTAGACACGGGCTGCGGAGTGTGATACCAGGTGAGACATCTCTGCCACTCAGGCCGGTCCTGAAGGCCACCAGCTGACAGCACCCCCAGTGCTGGGACACGTTGTCCCATGAGGGGAACCTGGGAGGCAGACATGCACGTGCACCACAGTGACCTTCCAATTTGGGGAAGAACTGGAAAAAGAAGGAAAGAAGGTCAAAAGGTGAGATATGTGTGTCCTTGGGTTCTAGAAAAAAGTAATATAGTTCTAGTTATTTGGCATTATCTAGTTAAAAACAGTGCAGTGGTCAGGAAAGCAGGGGCCCTTTACACAGAGTCTTGTGCAGACCACGCCTTCAGGAGACTGATTTACAAAGAACCACCGTAGTCTCAGTCCCAACAACAGTCATGGACTGCAAGGGCATGGCACACTGAGCTACTCATATTGCAATGGTTGATCTTTCTGGTCAACTTCCCTACTTCTCCTCCAGCTTCAGTCCCCCTGCCCCACAACACACTCACAAAAGAGTTATGGAAGAACTCAAAGCACATGAAGAAATGTGAACAGCCTATCCCAGCACAGAGAGAATTACAAAGCACTTACTGGCTTTCTCTCTCCAGTACAAGGTTCTCTTACATTCAGTTCTAAGAGCTCTAGGGCTCTTGAGTTCCAAACCTCAGGGAGAAATTCTAAGGCCAACAAACTCTGAAGACTCTGATGAATGCCTTTGTGCCTATTATTCAGAGTAAAGGAGGCATCAATCTCTCCACGCAGGCTTGGCAGCCTTCACAGAGCGGACTAAGGAAAAATGATGATGCAAACTCAAACCCTAAGGTGGGTTATCATATTAAAGTAAAGACAATAAATCTCCACACTCCAGCACATTGGAGTCAGGGTCCCTCCTCTTATTATGTCACTTGTCACCCCCTCAAAACACCTCCATGAAATAGAGCTGGAGGATAAAATGACAAAGCCAGAATGAGGCAGGTCTTTTTCCAGATCACTCAGTAAACAACCAACTACTGAAACAGGGAAGACTTTTATTTAAATTCTTAGAACAAAGACAAAGTGAAGCTAGCACAGGTGAAGTGGGAATGACATGATCCAAACGCAGTCTAAAGGCAAAAGTCCACTTTTTGTAAATACAGCTAATAAAAGTCCCTTACCCCACCCCCACTCCCACCCCCACCTGTCACCAGCTGATGGCCTGCCCAGTGCATTCAATTCCATTGAGAGCCAAGGCTCTGTCAAGTTCTGGCAACATAAAATGTGATCACATGGAGTTACAACGTAGAGGGGAAAGGGATGAATATTTAGGTTTTAGGTCTGTAATCACACAGCCTAAAAAGCATGTGCTGTTCATCCCATGTATTATGTGTTAAGAAAAAGTGAAGGAGGGGAGATTTAACTTAGGTTTCATTAATTTTAAAATTATTTCCCCTCTAAAATGTTTTTTTTTTTTAATAATGTTTGATCTGCAAAACTTGAATTCCCCTTTAGTATTCAGAGAATTGGAATATGCCCTCTAGTCAAAGGGAAAAAGAATACAAATTTTGAGAAGACTGTGGAGTCCTTCTGGGAATTGAAAATATTTTGAATAATTTTCACTGCATTGGGCTTACACAGCAATGAATGAGACCAACCTGAACTGGGTTGAAAATGGAAAGTTTTCAGTCATACTCTAAATCTACACTTGACCCTGATTTTTGCTGGTCAACTTGCTAAAGGTGAGGGTTAGGGAGAGCTGGCAGGTACCTTGTAAATAAATTTGTTAATCATGGAGTGGAATGCTGACCAACTCACAGATGTGGCTGATGCTCAAGCTACCAACTCCTGTGATGATTAGTCCAAGCCTGAGGGAGCTCGGTGCGCTGAGCAGACACCTCTGCATCCTGAGGATTCCCAGCCTTCTCTCCTGGACAGGCAACCCAAAGGAGGGCCAGTGGTTGAGACACTGTAGGCTCCCTACAGAAATGCATTCATATTTAACACTCACTCTACCCCAGTCTCTGCACGTTGCTCTTAATGCAGTGACAACCAATCCCTCACCTTCGTAAGGGTTACCTATGGAACTGGACTCACCGTATTTAATTAGCAGAAGGAAGTGGCAAAATATGTGCACTTTTCTGCATGTATATTACATAGTTTTCATTTATTATGTATTATATATCATATAATAAAAAGGTAACATTGCCCTAGCCAGTGTGGCTCAGTTGGTTGGGCGACATCCCTCAAACCAAAGCACCGTCAGTTCAATTCCCAGTCAGGGCACATGCCTGGGTTGTAGGTTTGGTCTCCAGTCAGAGCACATGCAGAAGGCAACCAAGTGATGTTTCTTTCCATCTCTTTCTCTCTCCCTCCCCCTCTCTCAATTAAAAAAAAAAAAAGTAATATTGACAAGCTAGAGTCAGAGCATAGGACGAGCCTTAACCATCTGCTTCCTTTTCCTTCCTCTGTCTTCACAGTAACAGGGACAGTTTATAAAAATTTTCATTTCTATTTTAGGGTGCAGATATACGCTGAGAGTCGCCAGCATCTCTACTCTCATTCCGCGAAGGAGAGTCAAACTATGTTTTCAAATGACAGATTTCACAGGGGTCCTAATAGATTTTCCCATGTTTCCTCCAATAGATAGTTGGAAATCCCAACCATGTTTGAAGTATCAGCAGGTGGAGCAGGAGAGCTAATTGAACCACTTAGTAAGGGGACGTTTTAGACGCACTCTTAGACAATAGGGCAGAAGGCATTTTCATGCGACAAAGAGACCAGCTTACGAAGACCCTACGTGGTTCTGTGGATGTTGTCAAGAAAAAGTCATTGTGGAAGTTCTTATTTATTCATGCAATAATATTTATTAGATTCCCATCATGTGCCTAGCCAGCCCTGTGTTGAACACTGCAAGTTAGGTGGGCATGGCTTTTACCTCACAAAACTCACATTCTGAGGTGTTGGCTCAGTTGGCAGGAGCAAAGTTCATGCACTTTGGCATTAGACAGGCCTTTGTCTACATGCTGGCTCTGCTACTTAGTTGAGAATTATGTAACCTTAGATCTTAGGCAATTGACTCAATCTATTATCTATACATCAGGGATAGTAATATCCACCCCAATAGTTCTCAACATTCCTAGAATCACTGGGAAAACTTTTTAAATATCTGTGCCTGAGCTTCCCCCATAGATTTTGATTCAACTAGTCTGGTAAGTGCCAAATCATCAGTAATTTTAAAAGCCAAACTGGGTACTTCCATTGAACAGCCAATGAGAACTACTCCTCAGTCCTCTAGGACTGATGAGATCATTGCACCAGATGATGCACATGAAGACCTGTAGTTTAGTAAACACAAAACTGTTAGCTTTGGTTCCCAAGCATAACAGGTGCTGTCTAACTCAAAAGAGGTCCCAGTATCTAGAAGAAAATTATTAACCCGGAGGTTGTCAATGAGCAAGGAAGAGCTGAAGATAATTCTGATAGTGTCGTTCTTTTCTATAAAAAGATCATGGCTTAATAAGCAGGTTGGTGCTCATGTTAATAGGTGAGTTTACTTGGCCATTTTAAGAGACAGCCCGTTCTGGAACTTCTCTACTTGTTTATTTTCATTTTCATGTGCAGTACAAACCACCACTGAGGGTTTAGTAATGTTCAATATAGTGCTAGTAAAGAGAAAAATTAAGACCCTATCTCAGAGTCATATCTAGCCCAGCTCTTGCATTTTACAAATGAGAACAAGGGAGCCCCAAGAAGTGAAGAGATGTTTTGTTTGCTCAGCATGAACCTTTCTAACAATTCGGCTCCATGCAACTTTACATAATAGATGAGTTTCTTACTGGTTGTATGTAAACAGGATCTTTATAAAGTAAAGCACTTTTTCGGTGTACTAGAATAACTTTCTAGTTATAAGAATTAAACCATGAATCACTTTGGTTGAGAGCAAAAGGTTTTTTTTTTTTTTTTTTTTTCAAGATGGAGACAGGAGTGGCATGGTTTTTCAATCTTTCCAAATCTCCACATAGAAACAGACAAAGTAACTAGATAGCAAATACAAAGACCCATGGACAGCATTTTAAATAAAATTGTGTCAAGCTACCTCCATGAACTCCAAATACAAATAAGTGGGGAAAAAACCACCCTCATGACACCAAACATCCATGGTATTGGCTCCTATGTGGAAGAAAGCACAGAGAAGCACAAGGAATCTGAGAATAGCAGTTAAAACTAAAAAAGGTTTAGCACAGACCAACAGTTGGAAAGTACCAGGGGTCACAGTAAGGTCCAACGTGTATGAACTCTAAAAATTGATTAACCAGGGCTCCCTTTCAGGTCAAGGCCAATGCATAGAGACCTGAAACTTCTGTTCCTGGAATAAAAGCTAAGCAGAATGGATACAATGGAGAGAAAAAGAAAAGAGAAGTTCCCAATAAAAGTAGGAGTGGAGGACAGAGCCAGTAAATCTCACCACAAGAAAACAATAGAAAAGGGATCTCTGCGAATTGAAAAAAGCTATACTGAACAACACCTTCTCCTGAAAGTTCAGATAAAAATAATTTCACATGGAAGCAAGGAAAAGAAAGGTGTAGAAGTCAGGTCCTACACAAAGTTATAAGAATAAAAGAGAAAAAGGGGCAGAATAACATCCCTTCAGGTAATGGGAGCAACCCAATAGCAATGAGCATCCCCAGGAGCTCATATTCTTTGATTGTGGTCTTGATACACTTTCCAAGTAAAAAATAAAGAGGTATTTTGTATAAATGACTGGTGTTATATATAAAATGGGTCTGGAACATGTTTTTATATCAAGTAGTGAGAAAACTATCAAACCCTATTAAAATCATGTCAAAGGCCCTCAGAAGGCAACCTGAAAAACTCCCACAATCTAAAGATGAGATAATTTGAGCTTCAAAAAAGATCATTGCAATTGGAACTCATCAAATATATTTAAATATATTAACTGATAATAATTTTAAAAATCTAATTGCTTATATTTAGAAGAAAACAGAGAACCATTTATCTTGAGACCTGATAAAGAAAGAAAAAGAATCAAGTATGTGTTTTCTCATTTCTATATAAACTGGGTATCCCTGGGTCCTCAAAGAGTAGATGATAGAAATCATATCATTGTAAAATATCTCAAGTAATAAATGAGGAAGAAATTATAGAATTAGAATGCTACCCCTTTGCAACCTCTAAAGAATGAATGGCCTCTTCCCCGGTCTTAGCCATTGATGGTACCGAGCCACGGTTAGCAGCCCAGCTTGCTTCCTCCTGCGGGTGTCAGCATCAGGAACTCGTCTTGCTGAGAATCTGCCATGTTACTGGGCTACACTTTCGTGACTCATCATCCCAGCCTCATAACCACACCACACATCAGGCTAGCTAGTTCCTCGAAATGACAGTTTCAGAGAGGTTTATAGTGGGTACCAATTCCCAGCAAAACTAAAGGGTGTTTGAGAATTTTTACCACCCCAAGATCACAAATATCCAGACGCAACTCTTTTCCAGAAAAACCCAGTTTCTAAATCTAAAAGTTAGCAGGCATATGCTTTTTCTGCAAAGTAAGGAACCATGAGAGTTTCAAAGCTATAAAATTCCTTTAAGGCCAAGAAGCTTCTATCTCAATCAAGAGTAATAATAATAATAGTAATAATAATATCAATGACAGAGAAATAACATTGACCATATGGAAGAGGCTTTTCTGAGTAGATTACAGGCATTCATTTATGCATTCCTCACCACAACCCAAATAGAGGTGGTAATGTAACATCCCCATTATACAACTAGTGGAACTAAGCAGCATAGAGGTTAAATAATCTGCCCAAGGTCACATAGCTAGTTAAGTAGCAATGCTAGGACTCAAACCGAGTGGTCTGGCTGCAGAGCCTGTAATACTGCCACAAGCTCTTAACGCCTTGGCAAGCCCAGTAAATTATAGGGTAGGGGACATAGCGGTCTCTATTTGAACACTCCCTGTCTAGTTGAATTTGCACTTTAGATAACAATCCTGGCAGAGAACACAGCTAATCAATGATCAAATAGCATCTACTCTGTCTCCTTAATAGCTCTAGTAGCTGTCGATTCCTCTCCATCTCCATTGCCACTGCTTGGGTTCAAGCCACTGTCATTCCTCCACTAAAGTCACTTTCCTGCTTCTAAGGATGAATGGCAAAAACAGAAGGTGCCAAGCTAGCCAAAGAAAACACACACACGCCAGCCCCAACAATCTCCAGAAGCAAGAGCTGGAGAGAAGTGGAAGCAGTTGCGAAACCTCAGATCCTTACAAATCTAAAGAAAGAGGAAAGCAGAGACAGTATGAAGACATTAAATAAAACAACCCCATAAAATGCAAGCCTCCAGGATCTGCCCTCAGAGACTGGGGCCCAGAGCCACTGTAGACAGGGATTGTCTGCTTTCCTCTGCCTCTTCCAGCCTCTCTGGGACTTGGGGGTCCTGATCAGAGAAGCTGGGCTGGCTCTAATCACCCTCCCTCCTCTGCTGGTTTTGCTGAAATGTGCCCTGGGCAGGTCAGTGGGCAGGAAGGAGACTCCTCACATGATCCTGCTTAATCCTCCTTTCCTCACTTCCTCAAGCTACGCACTGCAGTAAGAGCGCAGCAGAAATGCAGACGAAAGGGGGTCCACGGTGGACCAGAAGGGCCCTGCTGCTCGGGATCCTCTGGGCTACTACGCACCTTCCTCCCCTGGGCGCTTCCCTGCCCCAGCGTCTCCGAAGGGCCCCAGGTAGGTGGACATGGGGGTCAGCGACCCCTCCTGCTACTCCTGCCCCATGTAGATGAAGGGACAAAGAGAGGGAAATTCTCAGTTGGCTGTCTTTTGCTCATGTTTCCTCCTGTATTTGCTCTGATTTTTCGCATTTGGAAGGATAGGAAACACTTTCGATCTGTCAGATAAGTTCTCAAAGGTAGTGCTGATATAATTCATAGGTACCACGAAGTGGGAGGGCCTCCAGTTTTTTTCGTTGGAGATTTCATAAAAGAAGTCTTTCATCCTAGAAATTCACTCTGCCAACAGTGGATGATTCTTCACAGGCCTGTGAACAACTCGGGCTCTGAAAGGGAAGATAAAATTGTGCAGATACCAGAAATCTTTATAATCAAGACACAGTTTCCATTTGAGGAGGGAGAGGAGTTCAGGATTCCCTTTTAGAAATGAAACAGACAAGAAAGAGTGATTTCATAATTTACTCTTTTTAATTCTTCCACTATCATCAATTTATTTCATTAAAGCACCTCTTTTGGGTCCCAAAGACTAATCTTCTCTTTTCTTTTCTCTTTTTCTTTTCTTTTTTTTTTTTTTTTTTTTTTTTGAGGATCCTCTACTACATCACATTCAAAAGTGCTTTATACGTTTTCACCAGGGTTCTTAAAATCCCATCCAGAAACCCCACACTTCACAGTTTTCTTAAGCAAGTTCCTCGTATAGGCTTGGAATGTGTGACCCCAACATCCTTCACATTTTCACCTCCTTTTCCTTACCAGGAAATAGTACCCCGTGTGTTACTTCTCCGTCATCGGAGTTTCCAGAAGGGTTTTTCACAAAACAGGAGCGTGCAGATGGAGGCATTGTAATCTACTTCCTAATTATCCTTTACATGTTCATGGCCGTGTCCATTGTCTGTGACGGTTACTTCCTGCCCTCCTTGGAAATCATCAGTGAATGTAAGTGGCTGGAAATCTCCCCTGTGACTTTCCAGAATAGCTGTGCCACACATATATGTGGCTGTCTTTGAAATAGCTGAGCACAATTACCCCTCAACTGGTTGCAGGATTTCACTATTAGAAATTAAGCTCAGTTACTGGTTTCTGAAAATAAGATCCACCAGTCCAAGTCCATTGGTTATATCCCTTCAGTCATGGACATCATCCCAGATTCTGAGCACGGGTCTTTCATTGGTTACCGGGTCCCCCAAATCAAGATATCAGTGATGTTTTATGCTACATAATCAAAAACGCTAGCGTTTCCAATCTCTGTTTCCTACTTGGTTAGTTTCATTATTTGAGCATGCTCACCTCACAGAAAGTCAAAATTAAGGATTAGGTCGCCTGTTAGAAACAGCATCCCCCGCCCCACCCAAACAGCTAGCATTTCTTCACTGAGGGGAAGAGCATGAACTTAAATTCTCCTTTACCTATGACCCCATCCACGACCCCCGCTGAAATGCAAGTCAAGTATTTTTCTCTCTTGTTCACTATGGTATAGAGTATTTAGGACCTAAAACAAGACCTGGCAATAATGGGGACACTCAACATATGTTTAACAACAACAAAATCATAGACTGGGTCAGCATAAGTATTATAATTATTATTTAACTTAAGTAGATGTCAATACATATTTACACTGACATTGTTTTATATTTCCATCACCCAGAGATCCCCACATATACCATTTGGTTATTTGCTTTTAGTCTTCTGGATCTTGCTACCAATCGAGTTTAAAGTCTTTCCTTTTGTGTCATATAATATTGAGTACATTTTCCCATATTATTAAATGGTCTTCAAAAGCATGATTTCCAATGGTAGCATGACGGTTTAGAATTCTGTAAATGATTTGAGTACCTAAAACTGATTTTATATACATAGTATATACTGTGTAGAAATTTATAATTTTTAAAATTACTAATTTCATGAGACATTTTGATTTTTAATTTTTTTGTTTTAAATAATGTTATGCCCCCACTTGTATAAAATGTTTGCAAACTTTTCTGATTATTTCCTGATAAAGATGTGGAGCTGTACATATTTTAAACTTCATCTCAGACATTGTCAAAAGCATTTCACAGAGTGTGCGTGAACTTCAACCTCCAGAATGTATGGTAGCTTCCATTCCAGAAAACCATGAATAATATCATTTTAAATGTCTTTGTTAATTGCTTTATAATTGTAACTTCAATTTATAAAATTTGTATTATTATTTGTGAGGCTGAACATTTTAGAATTTTATTGAAATTTGTTTTTTCTTTTGTGCTTTATTGCCCGTGTTTTAACAGGGGTGGTAGATGTAATTTGTATTTTTCTTACTGATTTCCAAGACATTTTTTAAATATAAGGGCATTAACCCATTTTATATCATCATTTTTTTCATGGTTTGTTTTTGCTATTGTTTTGTGTGTTTATCACATTGAAATTTTACACATTTTAAGTAAATTTATAAATAGTTTATAATTCTCCTTTTGATTTTATACTTAGACTGTTTTTATCCGTAGGTCAGAAAAATTGTCATTTTCTTTTACTTCTAGATTTTTACATTTACTTATTCCTTCCCCTAAGAATTAGTTTTGCTATAGGATCCAATGGTATTTTATTAAAATTTGATCAATTTTTATACACTACATTCTTATATAATATGGATCTGTTTCTATATACTCAGCTCAGTTGTAGTAATCTATTTGTTCATCCTTGTGGGAAGAACCATACTTTTTAATAGAAAACCTTAAACAGATCATGTTAATTATAAAAATCCAAGAAATTCAAGGTACTATATTCCACCTAGAATCTTTCTCTTTCTGTAATATAAAATAATCACTTTTCAAAAGAATTTGCTTTCACATTTCCAAACAATGACCTGACTGAAAGAATAAATCTATCAAAACTTCTGTTTATAAAAAATTTGTCTTTAAAGTAGTAAATAAATAACTTTTCCAGCCCTGCAGAAAGACACTACTATATTAAAGTTTAGATTGCTACTTCAAAACAACCTTCATTAAGTGACCTCATAGAATTTCTATAGTAATCACTTCTACCATGCCACTTATGAAATTACTTTGAAACATCGACAATATGCATTTCTCAAGTGCACTGCTCTTTGCTCTGAAACAGAACACAGTTAGCTACCATGGATGTGTAACTGATCGATGTCATGCCACTGCCAAATCTTCCTCAGCTGCTAAGAACTGACCCTGGTCTTGAGTACTGAGAATACTGGCAACGAAATGAGATAAAAATAGTACTAGCTCAATTCATTTTAAAATGTCTAGCAATTAATACTGTCATCTCTCTTTTCAAGGAAGGTCTAGCTCATCCAAATTAGAACATCAGCAATAAAAAACAATCTCCTTGGAATCTGTTTACATCCACAGAATAGTCTGCAAATACTTTACATTTCTCCATGGCTCTTTGATGAGCATTGAGTTACAATAGTTCCACCCATCCCATCAACTAATAAATATTATGCTCAAAACAGTTTACTAAAGCATTCCACAAAGTATTGGAGTGTTATTGATTTGTTCATTTGTTAGTTATCCTAAAAACAATTATAGAGGACAAAGCATGGTTCTAAATTGAGTATATATGGTTTTTTGTCTTCACACACACACAAAAAAAACCCTACAGAATGAGAGTATCAGATTGGTTTTACTGAAGAGAAAACTGAGGCTGAGAAGATAATGTAGTTTTTCAAGACTACACTGTCAGTACACAGCAAAGCCCTTGTCTAATGCTGAAACCCAAGAATGTTCTCAATTGCTATATAATTTTACACAGCTTGTTTGAGATTAGCTGCCATAACATGGTTGTTTCAGAAGACCTTTTATATATAAATAACCTTAAAAGATGTTTTCCTCTGAAGGGCATTGAAAAATTTGACCCCCCCTCACCAAAACCCTATCCAATACTGTAACTATAAAGGAAATATACTACAAAATAAAGAGAATCTACATTAAAAAATAAGTTTAATTGTTGGTAACCTATTGGGGGTTGTAAACCCATTGAATACATATTTGCCCATGATAATTAAACTCTGAGGCCTACACTTTATATGTAGGATGTACAAGAGAGTGTAGTATAGCACTGTTGAATCAAAACAGCCAGTTATGATGCAATGACTTTCTTTGCGGTACATGTTCTGAGTTCCAACTTACAATACAGTGGTAGAATGGGCAGGCTTCTGGCCCACCCTAGCCCCGTCACCCCATTACCCCTCCTCCAATCACGAGTAGTGGTTCACTTGGCCAGCAGAAGGGGCCTCAGCAAGATTAAGACTAGAAAGGGCTCAGGAGTGGCATCTTTGTGCAGGGGATGGAAGAAGTGGAGAGCAGAGCCTCTTTTGCTTGGGCTTTGTCCACTTTGATCTACACCTCTATGCTATACTTGCTAAATGGTCGGTGACCATGCTAAGGATACTCGGAGGTGCTGGAGAGTCCCGTTCTATGCTATAGTGCCATAAAGTGAGATTGTTGAAAGTGCCCACCCTGGAACCTGACACGGCCTAGGTTCAATCGCAGCCCTGCCATTTACTAGATCTGACTTTGTGCGAAGTGCTGAACGTCTCTCTGCCTGAGCTATCTCAGCTGTGCAGCAAGGGTAACTGGAGCTCTTAGTTCACAGAGCTGTGTGCCAAGAACACAAGGACCTGGCACATAGCTAGCATTTACTAAATGTTCGCTGTTACCTAAGAACAGACTACCAAGATTAGAATCCTTTACTCAGGAAAGATGAAAGTGAAGAAGGTGAATGATCAAAGTCAATATAAATGTGTTTGGGGTTCATACCAAAT
This sequence comes from Furipterus horrens, assembly GCF_987537825.1. Lineage (NCBI taxonomy): Eukaryota > Metazoa > Chordata > Mammalia > Chiroptera > Furipteridae > Furipterus > Furipterus horrens. The sequence goes on from NW_028327173.1 coordinate 153,612,219, forward strand.
CTAGGATGTATCTGCTACAGCTTGAAACCAAGTTTAAAGCAAATAGAAACATCTATTGCAAGGTAGGAAGTAGGTTTATGAAATCCATTCTTTTATTTGATCCAATAACCCATTCGATAATTTTAAACGATACCTTAAACACGTATAAGTTATTGTGTAGAGTTCCTTTTACGTCTTTTACATTAAAATCCACTCCATTTTATTCAATCTTTGGCAGTCTTTTATTGTTTAAAGAATATTTTATAGTATATATAATTTAAATACAAATTAACCTAAAATATAAACTACGTTCACTTATAGATCAAATAGGACTAGAAACACAAAAGTTCAGTATAAAGTTAAAATCCTTTTTACATATTTTTTTATTTGCAATGGGGATCTCTTTGAATTAATTAAACACTATTCAGAGCAACCTTTTAAAAAAACTTTTCCCTATGAAATTTTTTTGTTTTATTTTTTGTATTTTATTTAATTATTATATTTTTCTATTACCCCTTAGTCCCCTTATACCCCCCTCCCCCCAGCAATCACCACCCTGTTGTCCATGTCTGTGAGTCCTTTTCCCTTTTCACTCATTTTAAATGATACGTTAATATACTACTCACTTAGAATTCTAATCCCTCCACCATACTGACTCCTTGAGGTATAACACATCTTAAGTGAAAATGATCTTAATAACGTATGGAGAAACAATTTTTTTAATATTTACTTTTGTATTAAAATTATTTTTATTCACTCTGCTTTGAACTGATATTTGCCCATGTTCTGCATTATGTTTCAGAAATAGACAATAAGTAAGGAATGCAAGTTTTAAATCCAGGTAGATTTGGTTCTAAATTGATAAAATCGAAAAGGAGTCAAGTAATCCTGCGAGTATGGCATTTGGTTAGCTTACAGTTTCAGGGATGTTTGAATCTTAATCCTCATGAAATTTACTGAGGCAAAGCCTTCAAAGAACAAAGAATCGAGGAATAGTGCTTCTTGCCTGTCACACAGCACTCGTCCTCCTCTTAAGAGCATTTTCATCCTCTTTTCTCTCTGATCTAAATTGTGGCCCACTTGGATTGCATCTAAATCTACCACAGGTGCAGGGGTCTAAATAAGCACCACGCCATTTGGATATTACCAAGATGCTCTTGCAGGAACAGGCAATGATGATGATAAAGTTATGTATTAATCTCTTCACTTTACCTACGTGGACAACTGAAAGAGCAGCTTTTTAAAGTAAAAAATATCTAGGTGCTCATCCCATCTCTGCAATTACTATGTGACCTTGGCAAAATACGAAGCCTAAACTCAGGTAATTGTGAGGTCTGGTGATAAATGTCTTGCACATGCATTATATGATAGGCTTAGGGCAGATGGACATTCATTATAATACTATAGCTATTAGAGTGGAGATTAGGGGAGTCCTTTTTTTTTTTCCAGTGGAATCAGGCATTTAAAACCATTGTACAGACTTTCAAAATTTATTCCATCATAACTCAGACAAAACACAAGATGGTAACTATAAACTACTCAAAACTTTTTTTATTTATTGTTAAGAATAATAAATATGCTCATGGAGCATACACATGCAGTTGTGCACTAAGAGGCAGGCATTCATTCCAATGATGTTAACTTTATTTAAAATTTTCTTAAAATATATTTGAAATTAATGTCAGAACAAGCAAAGCATAAAAACTTGGGTTTGCTGTCACACTTCATTCTGGATCCTAAATAGAAATTACATACTCATCACGATTACCTACCCTAGTCACTAGAGTTGGGTCTGAATGACTTTTGATTGCTTCCAAAATTTGAATCCATTCACAAAGCATGAAAATTTGCTACTGCTGAGGACTTTTAAAATCATGCCAGATGATGCCGAATTGCATATAGCCTATAGTTGTAACTCTATTAAAATTTGAAAAGGACTGGAAATACCTTAAAATGATAGCAGTGGTTAAATACAATGGCAAAACTATAATTGACTCTTCCCCCTCTATTTTCCTCCATCATCTAAATTTTCAATATGTAGGTTATTTTTTTTTTTATTATGGTAAAGGAATTTACTCAACACGAAAACTGGTACAGAGTCTAGGGCAGAGCATCTATACTTGACATTTTTAGTAAATATTTATTTAAAAATTAGAAGACACCTTAAAGATGTGTAGTCCAACACCCCCCACTCCCAATTTTACAGATGGCAAAACACAAGCCTTTCTGAATGACTTGTCTAAAATCTCATACTAAGGTCCTTGCTGGTAGGGCCAGTATCCAGGTCTCCATTTGAGTTTAAAATTCTTCCTACTATGTTTCCAGAAGTGGATTTTCAAAAAACTGTTATAAACTTCCCAACATAGCATTCTAGAAGAGAACACACCTAAGGAAAAGTTTGATGAGTGTTAGTAGCCAGTTCATTATCATAAAGTTGCACTTTATATAACAATGTGATGATATCTAAACTTATAAAGTGAACTCACCTTGAACATTCCTACTATATCCTGATGGCAAATGTGATTATCCTTTTAGAGTAAACAGAGAAGGGGAAAAGTAATAGCTCTAGGGAAAATTAAAAACCTGACCAATTTATCTTTAATAATGAACTAGAGAAGAGAGAAATGCTCCCCAAAGATCAGCAAAGACAAAACCAGTCTGTTCTGAAGTTCAGATGTATAAAACATTTTCACCAAATATGCTTAGAACCTTCAGATGTAACTTAAAATATCTTTGAAGTTTTATGCATCCATCGACACGGGTTCTTTCCTTTCATGACTCAGTTGGAGCCCAGTGGAGAGCAACGTGCTTCATCGCCACTGCCCTTGGACAGGGAAGGCAAGCGTCCGGAAGGGCCCCCTCTTGTCCTACCTGCAACAACACAGCAGAGCACACTGGAAACTGGGTTTCTCTCATGAAGCACTCTTCAGCTACATGAAGATTTTGGTCATTAACTCTTCAGCTGTACCGAGTCTGGACATTAACTTCAAGATAAAGCATTTTGTTCTTTTTCCATTTCTTCCACATATTATCTAGCCCTGATTTGACTTGAGAAGAGAATTTGTGACAATATCCATTATTACTAAATTTATACGTTCTCTGGAATAAGCTGGGAAACTTCCAAAGTATCCCTGACTCCCAGTAACTACTTTTCTCCCCCAAGGAAAGAATAAATTGAGGATATTTATAAGCCAGTACCACAGGGCAAAGAAGATAATGACTGCATCATGTTATAATCGGCCTGCCTAACTGCCATTCTTGTATTGGGTTTCTGCCATGAAACTGAAATAGCAATATACAACCAATTTACAATATTTGGGCTTTATGTAGTAACTTCTCATATCTTTGCTATGCACATAACTTTGAGTTACATACTTAACCTCCTGGATCTATTTACTTATTTGTAAAATGAAAATACCACCACTCATATTTGAGGATGGTTGGGATTAATAAATTATGTGAGAGTGAATTGTATAACATCATGTATTTCACACCTAAAATGAAAAAGAAGTTAATCACAGAGCAATAATCTTTATCTTGTTCTATTTTGTTTTATGGCCAGTTGATCTTACTACACATCAGCATGATAAATAAGAGTATACATATCTGTATAAATTATATATATAATTATATAATTTCATATATGGGTGTGTGTGTGTGTGTGTGTGTGTGTGTGTATATATATATAATCACTGTAACCAGTAAAAGAAATGCTATGAAATATAACTTTCATAAGTCATTACTTCTCTCCCTTAATTAGCTGCTGTACATAGATGTTTACCCAGTGATATGACCAAAGGCAGGAAGTGAAGAACAGGACAGAGGGCCTGGATCAGATCATTCCCGCTATCCTGAGAAGACTTTCCACAAGGCTTAGCAGTAAAAACCAAAGTCCTTACTAGGATCCACAAGGCCTTACATGATCTGGCCACCTATTACCTTTCACCTTATCACCTACCACACTGCCTTCACACACTTAACTCCAGACAAGCTGGCCTTCTGCTTCTTGAACACGAGCTAGCTTCCATCCCAGAACCTTAGCACTCGCTCTTTCCACCTGGAATACTCTTACCCCATGTGTATGTATGGCTGGCTCCCTACCTTTGAAGCCTTTAAGTTACTGTGTCTCAGTGAAGTCCTTTCTGGTAACACAGTCTAAAATTACAATCTTTCCATTAAGAAATTTCATATTCCCCCTCCGTGATTTTGTTCCTTGCTGTTTCTAACATAATAGTGAGTTATCTTGACTGTTTCCTCTCACTAGCATTAAAGCTCCACAAGAGTAGAAATATTGGTTGTTACTGCCATATTCACAGCACATGAAAAAGCATCTGGCATAGTAGGTTGTCAGTAAATGAAAACAAATAAGTGAGCAATAGCCAGGTGTTCCTATTATCCATGGATGCTTAGTAAATCACCCCAAAACCGAGCTCAGCTAGGTGGTTCTTGCCAAGGTCAGAGGAGAGAGTGGGATCATCTGAAAGCTCCCTCCCTAGCCTGGGGTGGGGAGACTCAAAACAGTAGGGGTTCCTTAAGCATCTCTACTTATATATGGGCTCTCCAGTATGGGGGGTACAAGGTAGCCAGGCTTTTCATGGGAGGCTCATCGCTCTAAAGCAAATGTTCTTAAGAGAACATGAGGAATTTGGTCACCATTTATGTCCTGGCCTCACAAATATTTATGGCACTACCATACTCTGTTAGTCAAAGCATTAGTCACAAAGGCTCATCTAAGCCCAGGAGAAGACAAACTCCCCCCACCCTTTTTTGATAGGAAATGAAAAGGTTCTGGGAAATCATGTGGGCAGAAATATTGTAGCCATCTTTGTAAAATACAATCTGCCACACTAAGAAAAACAAAAAACAGTCAAGTCAAAGGCAGATGTCCCCAGCAGAGAACATGAAGTGGGCCTGAGAAAGAGCAACATATAATGGTCCCCAAAAGCAAGAATAAGGAAAAATTGACCACTGGTGATGGAGACTCAACCAAGAACAGCAGAATTTGAGGGTCCCAGGAAGACTGAAGCGTCAAGAATCCATAGGTATAATAAACAATAAACATCAACAAACGATTGCTATCAAGAGCCTCGGAAACCTGAATTTTAGTCCTAACTTTGTGACCTACGGTTAATGACCCCCAGCATGCTACTTCTATCAGCTATTTTTTATTCTACCGGTAAAGCCTGATTTGGGGTTTCTGATGCAATGTTGGCTCAGCCTACCTAAAGCAGACTGGCTTCTTCAACATGGCTTTCTCTTTCCTCCCCATAGTAGGTCCCTTAGCTCTTAAATTGAAGGGGCAAAAATTGAAGACTGTCATTCCATCAATCACTAAGGATAATAGATTTGCATGCTTTTAAATATGGGGGATACACACAATTTGAATAGTGGTATCTTCTTGTATTTCCTATTCTAGAGCACTTTTCATGGTCCCATGATTTAAATCAATCCTGTTATTACACAATAGTCAATCTTGTTTAATTTCCTATCATTTGTATTTAGACAAGGTTCAAACTGCCAGTTTGTGAATACACTCATAGATCTTAAAAACTACCAATATTCACTTTTTCTCTTCTTTCAAGTTGGATTAGGATCCCTAAATTAGCTTTTCTCAGCTCCCACTGCAGCACTGACAGTTTTCTAAGTCATGCTGTTGCTACACACCTACAACAAAAAAGCCATCTTTTCTGGGTCCCGAAAGATCTATCTTTTCACTCACAACACTGAGTTGCAGAGTAGTTTCAATATACATCTGGCCTTATCTCCAAAGAGATGCCCACATAATATCCTCACTGTTGTGTCTAAAGCTTCTATAGAAGCTTTAAGTCATGAAGTCATAAAGAATGCAAGACACTGGATCCCTCTGTTTCTTAACCTGCATATTTTCCTTTTTTCAGTTGAAGTCAGTATTAGTTCTCTTCTGTGAAGCTGTAGCTTTGAACAGCTATTGTATTTAGTTATAAAGACATACTCTTTCACTTGTCACTTTTCCAAGCATAACATAATTTCATTTGTCTTCACAGCTCTCGGATTATCTCAGGATGTTGCAGGTGCAACTTTTATGGCAGCCGGTAGTTCAGCTCCTGAATTAGTTACTGCTTTCCTAGGTAAATAGTGCACCTTGTATTTTTTGCTAACTCCATGTGATTTTATCTTTCAAATCAACACTAACTTACCTACTATCTTACTCATAGGTGTATTTATCACAAAGGGAGATATTGGCACTAGCACCATTCTTGGATCTGCAATTTATAATCTCCTTGGAATCAGCGCTGCATGTGGCTTGCTATCTAACATGGTATGTAGGAAAACTATTCAACAAAATGTATTGTCTTGAAAATTTAAAGAACTGCCTACAGTCCAGAACAAACAAGGCACTAGTAATATATTCAATCGAATTTATTAATCAGTAGAAAAACCAGCATGTATTCAATTTAAGGTAACCCACAAAGAGCTCTTGGTCAAATTTATGAAAATCAGAGGTTTAGAAACAATTTTCCTTAAAAGTTCTTTTTTCTCTAAGCAATATGCAAAAGATATTTTGCTACAAATATACAATTTTATTACATTAAGCATGTAAGTGAAGTTACAGTGTAATAGAAACAGTAAATTAATGATCATTTTACAGGTTTCAACGCTATCGTGCTGGCCGCTACTCAGAGACTGTGTGGCATACACGGTTAGTGTAGCGGCAGTTCTTGGCATCATATTTGACAACCAAGTGTACTGGTAAGCTTGAAGTAATCATTACTATCATGTAAAACACAATTACAGAGATTTTATGAAATTCTAATGATTAACGTTTTTTTCAAAAATGTTACTACAGTCACTTCTCAAATACCTGCCACTTTCACCCCATTTTCCAGTGGCCCTCTGAGCTAAGTTCTGTATCACAATTGCTGGCTGCACTTTTCTCCCTTCTTTGCAATTTTTTGCCATCTGTCTCCTTTTTCTGTCTCATCAATCACTGGATGTTACCGTCCTTCCTTCTCCCCACTGACTTGACTGTGTGCAGTCTCCCAACTTCTGTCATCCATTACTAACAGTTGGCTTTTTCATCTATTGGGTTACTCACCTTACCGCAGTTAGAAGTGATCATGGTTACCAGATTGGAGAGAGATGATGATGGAGGAAGTAAAAGTCCCTTTGAATTCCTGCAACTTTCTCTCTGATGTTCATTTAGGAAGAGGAACTATAGCCTTCTTCCTCTAAGACTCAAAAATATTTAGGTTTCAATGTTAAAAATTGCTTGCTTTCTTCATAATCTCCCTACACCTTGCTGTTCCAAGAAAATAAAAAAGGGAGTAACACAGTGGAGAGAGAAGTTTTTCAGCTAATATGCACCAGGTATCTATTAGGTACTTATCAGTATGCTAGGAATCATAAGGGATAAACAAATATAAAACCCACAGCCACACAGGTTGTGACTTAGACATGGCCAGAGGACACTAGAAACAAAAAGAAAGGAAAGAAAGACAATGTAAATGAATGTAAACAGCTTCCCCTGGAGTACAACTTTGCAGAACTGCATAATATCTACTATCAAGAAACTTAAAATGTAGCAGGTAGAAAAATTTCTAAATGAATCATTCTGAAATCTACTGTCTCCCAAAGAAAAACGATTCATTGCAGTCAGAATCTTTCCGGGACTCAGGAGCTGTCTGTAAGGGGACAAGGACTGTGGGAGTATCCTTCCACTAGAGACACCAAGAACTCTGTGCTTTTGGTGTAGCAGATGCACTAGCTATAAAACAAAAGGTAAATGCAAGGTTCAAACGTGATGGTATTAACTAACCACAAACCTTTAAATAGGAAACCCTAGTGTAGGAAAATACAGTTCTCAGTGCCTAAGGTATAATTTTACTTTTTACACTATCTCCTTGTTTTCTTGTGAATTCAGTTCCATTAATATTATTTTTTAAATCTCTATATAGGAAACTAAAAAGCCTCAGCCAAAGCCTAACAATACTTTACACAAAATTCCTATATTAGAAAATTTGAACACAGTAAAATGAACTAACACATGCTATATTCTTTTATAATTATTATGTACTCTGGGGAATGGATTCTGCCAATGAACTGAGAGATGAAGAATGCGCATTACTATCCATTAGTTTCACTTTAATTTTGAAAATCTATAATTATTATTTCCTACACATTTTTATGCCTATCTTGAAGGAATCTATAAATGAAGATGAGTTTTCCAATCCTTTTTTTTATATAGAAAAAGTCAACATCCTATCAATAAATTTATGATAATGCTGTAATACATCTACAAAACCAAAATGTATCTAGAAATATTTGACTGTTCTATTACTGCATTAAAAATTAAGCAGATACTGCCCAAAAGCTATTAACTCTCCAATAACTTTCATTTTTTTATTAAAAAACACAAATTTCTCTAATTTGTAGGTATGAAGGAACTTTACTACTTTTGATATATGGATTATATGTTTTGGTGCTGTGTTTTGACACTAAAATTAACCAATATATTATAAAGAAATGCAGTCCTTGCTGTACTCGTCTTGCCAAAGCCATGGAGGAGAGAAGTGAACAACAATCACTGATGGGATGGGAAGATGAAGGTCAATCATTCATCCGCCGGCAATCAAGAAATGATAGTGGAATATTTCATGAAGATTCTGGTTACTCCCAGCTTTCTATAAGCTTACATGGTCTTAATCAGGTTTCTGAAGGTAATAACCACATCCTGCCCACTATGTAAAGTCTATTCACTAGTGAAACTTACTCTCATTTCAATTCAGCGAGCATCATGTACTTATTATATAAAAGACACTAGAGATTCAGAGATGAAGAGGTAGTCCATATCCTTAAGGAGCTTCCAATACTGTAGGAATAATAAAAAATCAAAATAGTTTTAAGTACTTAGAGAAAGAAAGTATAACTGTGTTTCCTAAATGGGATAGATTATTTAAAATTTGATGAGGATGGTGAGATAGAAAAGACTATCACACAAGGGAGCATTTAAACTGCGCCTTGTAGAATGGGTAAGGTTTTAATTGATGGCCTAATTTATAACTAGTAAGTAGCAGCTACTGAAGTCTTTATTAGGTAAATGATGCAGAGGTAAGAATAAAGTATATTCTATGGGTTGACACCAAGGAAATAATGTGAGCTTGTTCAAGTACTAGCATAACTGAGCACAAAATGTGCACAGTAAGAAAGCAGAGGAAAGGTGGATAGAAAGGAATAGGCTAGGAAGAGACTTGAGGGTTTGAGAGTTTTTGCAGGTTTGTGGGCAGGGAAATTATTGGAACTGAAATGTGATAAAAGACACAGAGTTCTGTTAGAGGCGACTAGAACAGCTGATATGTTTAGTAGGTGATTAGACAGAGTGAAGGCGTGGAAATGAAAGAGAGCTTATGTGAGCCAACGCAGAGAAAGTATCGCAGAGACTAGCCAGCTAAAGGACTATATGAGGCCCGAAAAGGGAGCAGAGATGATTCTGAAGCTTTGATCATAACTAAGAAAATAGAACACAGATTACAAACACTAGGAAGTTAGGAGAAAGGGCCAGTGAGAAAAGGACGGAGACAGCTGAGTTTTAAATATGTCATTTGAAGCAGTAGCAAAACATTTAGGTACAAATGTTTAGCAGAAACTAAAATTCAGCTATGGCCTGAAATATAAATGTATGCATTACTTTTTAAATAAAATTGTTGCATAAAACGGATTCTAAATTTAAGTTAGTACATTAGAAAGAGAAATTGCTTTCATTTACTACCTAAAAAAAATTAAAACTTGACTTTTCCTCTTCTACAAAAATTAGTTCCTACTCTTTCAGATATGAGTTATACATCTCTAAGTTAAATTTTGTAACAAAAAACTCAAAAGAATCAGTTTAAAATTATTATTACAGCCCTGGCCAGTCTGCTCAGTGGTTGGAGCACTGTCCTGTAACTGAAGGATTGCGGGTTTGATTTCTGGTCAGGGCAAGTGCCTAGGCTGAGGGTTCCTTGCCGTGTGACCCCCATTCCTGATGTGTACAATCCCCAGTCCCGGGTGCATAAGAAGGCACCCAATTGATGCTTTTCTCGCATCGATGTCTCTCTCTCTCCCTCTCTCTAGAAAAGCAAATGAAAATGTCCTTGTGTGAGGATTAAAAAAAAGTTATAGTTATTACACTAAAATTGCATTTAATATTAATGGCCAATTAGCTGAGGCTTGGCAAATTTTTATGAGTTATTTCACTAGCATTAGCTGTAATATGATTTGATCAAATATATGGGTATATTATTTTGCAAATGCCATACAAATTTTAAACAATTTAAAAGTGAATTCCCATTTTCAATATATTATTATCTTCCACTGACTTCATAAAACAAACTGAATAAAGGAACGTACTCAAGTTTTATAAATGACATTTATACATTATACATATAATATATTCTGTATTAGTTCCTACTTTCTTAAGGTTCTTTCTAAAAACTATGGAGAATTCTGAAGTTAGTAATAAAAAATAATGAAATAAGCCCCTCAAAATCACTTACACATTGAGAATTAAATTGGAATATTCCACTTCATAAAAAATTATGCTCTAATTATTTTATAATCCCTAAGTGTACATTATCTAATACATAGGGTGGGCTGTGGCATCATCAATATTGGGAAGTGGAGACAACTAGAATGACTAAGGTAGAAGCCAGGTTAATCCCATTAACAAACAAAAAAATTACTAAAGAGACCATCCACATTGTAGAATACCAAAAGACACCCAATTGACTCTTGCTAAACATTATCTCTAACACATTTAGTGAATGATTTAAGACATTCTGATAGGTTTAAGGCCCCAAACCAAACATGCTGACTGTCACATTTTACACTGTCTGCCCTACAGTATCCATTACTTCCTTTTTGCCAGCAATATCAATAATGAGGTATTCCAATGTTTTAAATCACCTTTTAAACCTGATGCAGCTACATTATTTCAATATAGCTTTCTAAATGTACACTAACTTAATTAGCCATTTGAGAAAACTCAGAATCATTTAATTTTTCCTCAACAGATCCACCAAGTGTTTTCAACATGCCTGAAGCAGATTTAAAACGAATTTTTTGGGTACTCTCTCTTCCTATTATTACATTACTTTTTCTAACCACACCAGATTGTAGAAGAAAGTTTTGGAAAAATTATTTTGTGATAACCTTTCTCATGTCAGCACTATGGATATCTGCATTTACTTATGTCCTGGTTTGGATGGTCACGATAACTGGTATGTATCGTAAGTACAAGAGCACAATTTTAAAAGAAAATAATCAGTTTCATACAAGAACTTCATATATTCACTAAAGGTAATCTAGCTAAGGATCAAATTTCCTTTTCAAGAAAGAGTGAAGAATAATGCCATTTACCAAAAAATTAAATATTAATATACCAATCATCCAGGTTTTGTGAGTTGCACATTACTTATCAACTATATTCTCACAATTATACAGCCCAGGGATACAAGACAAAGGACCATCTTATAAATGAAATCAAATTCACAGGATGGCTTTCCATTAGGTTAAAAATTAAATCACATCACATGGGGTCCATAATACACACTTTATACTGAGTTCAATTACATAATAAAAAATAGCAAGATGCCCGTGTTTTGGGAAATTGATGGGTGCTGTTTAACTGGAATAATTTCATTTTGCTTTTTAATATGGCAATACAAACATACTATGAAATGAGTAAAAAGGATATAAAGTTTCATTTTAGGTTTCTACTTCCTTCATGATTGAGATTTAACTATCACTGTTTGGCCATAATCAGCTCTAGTCCCACAGTACTCCTATTCCAGAAGGAAAAATTGAATATAAACACAGAAAAAGAAATTCAGAAACTTCTCCCCAAAGGTTATCCTGAATGAACTAGTATCAGAGGTGAGCAAACAACCTCTTGTGTGCACCAATCACTGGCCTCCTGTTTTTGCTAATCAGGTCCATTCATTTACACCTAACCTACGGACGTTTTCACACAACATCGGTAGAGCTGTAGAACTGCAACAAAGACCATACAATCTTCAAAGCCTAAAATAATTACTCTCTGGCCCTTTAAAAAATAAGTTTGCTGATCTCTAACTTTTTCCAAATTAATATGACTTAGAATATTATGCTAGCAAAAAGCAGAATATTTTTTTTCTGTTTTTAATGAAGAAGATGAATAAGTCCAATTAGCTTGCAAAGTAAATCTCTCCAAGCTTTCTCAGCCAGAACATATTTGACATTAGGAAAACAGGAAAAGAGCAAAATCAAGTAACAGATCATAGAACACCCCCCAAAGTGATAAATATTAGTGTTATTTCTGTACATACGAACTCTGGCCAACCAGTAACAAAAATTAACAATCAATTACAATTTTTAATACCAATATATATAAGCATGCAATAAATAGACTACTTAAAAGTATTTTTTAAATTGCTACTTGAAAGAAAGAAAGGAGGAAGAGGAAGAATGATTTTAAAGCAAGTTTTCAGTTATAACAATAAAACAGCAGTTACATGTACTTTTTTTTAACTTCCTGCTGGTTCTGTTTCCTAGAATGAATACATTTCTGAAAAATGTTGAACTGACATCAAATTTAACAGAGGCTTAATAAATTGGGACTATGATGTTAGAAAGACTCAAGAAGGACCCTATTTTGTTTTCCTCAGATTTATGGTACTATCTCAAAGAAAACACTAAAGTAAGGTATATCACTAAAGTCAGACTTAAAAATGTATACCATGTTAACACATTTAAAATTTAAAAACAGCTATAATTTAACACTGACTACATTAAGAAAATGCTTTTAAAAAAAAATGACCAATCTCATTAGCATACATTAAGCAACAGCCTTGATGATAATATAACAGTGATGACATCCCAAACTTCTGTAAGCATACAAGGGCGGAGAATTACTCCTTGGTAGAATTCTGTCTATTAAATATCTGTCATTAAAAATCTGTGCTACCCATGTTACTCAATTTACCAATCTTATTCAAAATATTTTGCTAGCTAAAATCTAAGTACATACATATTGGCTCTGAAATCTAAATGTGCCTATTCTTTTTGTTCATGAAGGAAATATCTGAAATATCTGCAGAAAATGATTAGTCAATCTATGAGATTCGTAACTCATTATATCTATTTTTTTTTTTACAGGGGAAACATTAGAAATTCCAGATACAATAATGGGCCTTACTTTATTAGCAGCGGGAACAAGCATACCAGACACGATTGCAAGCGTGTTGGTTGCAAGAAAAGGTAAGAATTAGGTCTCTCAAGCTGCGATGCCCATTCTTTAAGCCTGGGTGAAATACACTAAGCAAAGGTACCTTTAAAAATAGTTCGTTCCTCAGTAACATAATTTGAAAAAGAAAGAAGTAACTCAAGAGGAAGAAGTTACTGTTTAACAACAGATTAATTTCAGTAAGTCTAATTCCCCAAATAAAATTCATCTGAAATGTGCATTAAATTGTAATTAAACATGCTAAATTAGAATGAAAAGCAAGAAGTGATTTACACCTTATTGCAAAATGGTTTAATAAAGATAATTATCAGATAAATAAATGTTAATAATTTAAATACTAAACTCCCCAAATTAAAAAATTAAAAGATACAAATTCAGTAAGACTTTTGTTCTGATACAATTTTCCAAAACAAAAAACAAAACAAGTATCCAGTGTCTTTTCTCTGAAGCTTATTAATAAAATACAGTATTGGTATGCACATTTTAACAACACGCTTTTTTTGCAGGCAAAGGAGATATGGCCATGTCTAACATCGTAGGATCAAACGTGTTTGATGTGCTGTGCCTAGGTGTTCCATGGTTGATTAAAACTGTGTTTATAAATACATTAGCTCCTGTAGAAGTGAACAGCAGAGGATTAACTTACGTAACCATCTCTCTCAACATTTCAATTATTTTTCTTTTTTTAGCAGTTCACTTCAATGGCTGGAAACTAGACAGAAAGTTGGGTGTAGTGTGCCTATTATTATACTTGGGGCTTGCTACATTTTCAGTTCTATATGAACTTGGAATTATTGGAAATAATAAAATAAGCGGGTGTGGAGGTTAATATTAATAGTGATAGGCAGAAAATGTAAATGATAGAAAGGGGCAGAGAAGGAATACTCAATTTCTTCATTTAAGTCAAATAAAAAACATCCTGAACTTTAGACTCTAAAACTTAAGAGTAATTCTTTATCACCAAAGAAAACTAATTTAAAAATCCACCAAAATCACATCTTAATTTGTCTGAGTCCTTTCTTATCAAAAACAATTACATAGAGATAACAGAAGTTTTTTTGGGGGGGGGGAAATCATGTTTTACCTTACAATAAATAAGTTGATAAAAGCTGGAGAAACTTGAACAAACAATTCCCACTATGTAGTACTGAAAATAACAAGGAAATGGCTTATTTCATTAAAAAACAGTATAACCATTCATTTAAACTGAATGACCAGACTTGCTGTCTTTAAAAACCCAAACTTGAGATTAACAAAAATCACAGTATATTTAACACTATACTGTTAAAAGCTGGTGGACATTTTAAAAGTTCATTTTTACAGCTTTTGTAGGCATACAATATTATTTAAAAATGACTTTTACTAGGAGATTCAGCAAAACAGATGTCAGAATGTTCCAACCATGGTTTGAAATTATGCATTACGGTCCAAGCGAACATCAATTTCTCTGCCACTGATTTTTATGCCATTCATTATTCTACAGGCTTTTTCAGCTGATTCTGGGGAGTCAAATCTGACCGTTCCACAGCCTTTTGACTTCCCATTCTCCATTTTTATTTCTGCAAACATTACATGACCTGTACAAGAAAAAGTATAGAATTACTATCCAGTTTAAACAGGTTCCATATTCATTACACAGGTTTGAAATTTCTCATTGCCAGTGAAGCAATTAGTAACTTGACTAGAAATATTGGCATCGATTATTTAAAAATAACATATTTAAGCATTATTCACATCATTTTATATTCTGAATGTAATGTAATTCATAAAAAGTAATGAACATATAGGTTAGAATATACAAAACTGGACTCAAATTTGCTTAGGATTTCATATTTTAATAAAACAAAAATTTTATGTTAAATCTTTAGTTTCTGAAGTAACTTTTGTAACAGTAAGGCAAGCTAGCACAAAATGCCACTAAGCCACCATGTCTGATGACAAATTATATATTTAAACAAAATAATTTTTAGACAAAATTGTTGCTTTCTGCCCAATCTCCTCTTGCTTTCCTTTTATCCTCCATTTTAACTCCTTCATCCCTGAAAATAATAGCAACTGCCCAGAAATTTAATTTTCACAAGGTCACAAAGGACCCTACTAATTCTGCTTTGCAACCACAGTCACTGTTTGAACTCCAACTGAAGAACAGCACCAAATATGTTATGAAAATAGGCATGGAAGGGCTAGTGCAGATTTAAATCAATAAAGGTAAAAGCAGTTATCCTAAGGACACAAAGAAGACCTTCAGAGGAGTTTCCAGAAAGAGGAGGAAAACTAGACAGTTATTCCATATACAGTTAATATCATTGCTGACTCTAGAGAATGATATTTGAAGTAAATCAATTATCATTTATCAAAATACAAAGGGGCCATAAAAATCCATCACCCAAACCAGAGTTATTGATCATTACACACATGTAACACATGTAAAGTGAGACTATCCCCAGGCACACCCGGAGGTATGATCACTAGATCAACAGATTTAAGTGGGAGGTGTGTAACTACTTACCACAGTATTTCCCTCCCCTTGAAACAGCGTAGTTACCAGATCACTATGGGCTAATTTTAGTCTGGCAACAAAATCAGTGCCTGATATATTAGTTCACATTTATTTAGTTCTACAAAGGGAGAAAAAGGAAGAAGTGGGGAGGTAAAAGCAAAGAGCTTTTAGCAAAAAAATCCATAAGCTCTTTTCAGGCAATGGGAACAATTTTTAATCTGAATGCATGAGTAAGATGTTTTTCTTTTTAAATATTGATCTGATTATTTCCTATCTACAACATCCTGGACTACTTTTCTACTGTTTTTCTTTTTTAATCTATCCTCCCCCTCATAACTGTATTTAAAAAAAAACAAAAACTGATAGTCTGTCACTCACTCACTCAAAACGAAATGGTCTGAGTTAATAAATGTCACAGGTATGGAAATATGGTACAGACTGAGAGTGACCAGATGGAATCGGGGTTGGGGAGAAGGGGAAAAAGAAGGGGAAAAGAAGGGGAAGGGTTTAGTCAAGGAACTAGTATAAATGCCCCATAGACATGGACAACAGGGCGGGGATTGGCTGTGGGGGCAGGGGCAGTGGAGAGCAATGGGGGAAAATTGGGACAACTGTAATAGAACAACAATAAAAAAAAGAAATTTTAAAAAGTCATTTTGAGCTAAAACCATGATTTTATAACCCAGACTAGGAGATCTTTAACTCTTCTCTAAAAATTATAAAACAGACTAATTTACAGAGAAATTATAATGGTTAAAATAGACCCAAACAATATTCACCCTACAAATGGTTTAAAAATATACACACATACACAGACACAGAGAGGAATCAGATTTCTCATAAACATCAAAAAAATGAAACTGGAAAAATTTCAGAAAAACTTTAAAGATATATACAGAGCAATTTCCAGAGTTCTCTTAATATCTTGAATGCTGGTATCTGAAAAAAAAGCAAGTTTAATCAATGAAGCATACTTTGGTAAAAGGCAACACATTACATTGATTTTAAAGGAAATGGTGGATAATTTTTAAGGGCTTTCAAGGTTACAAGTTTGTCCTCATTCTAATTTTACCTAAAATTTTAGGGTTTTTAACATTAATTATCCCACCATAGGTTTGTTAGCAATAGTAAGGTTCATTCAAGCAAGTAATTTTTAAAATTTCAAAGGAAAATATGTAATTATCTGTCTCTCAATCTTTCAGGACAAGTTTCTCTTTTGTTTTCCTCTTATATTTTGTCTCTTGATTTAGGGACCATTCACTCAGACCCCCAAACTGCTGAACTCACAATTGAACTCAAGGCTTTTCTAGCTGATAGGGTCTCCTAGCAGATACAGAAAACTTCTTACAGTTTGAATATCAGGCTACACAGCAAGTGGCTTACAGATACTTGTTTCATTGTTAGACTGTCCCAAAACTCCCAGCAGACATAGAACCAGAAAGAGTTGTATGTTTTCTAAGTTTGTTCTTAATCCCATGAAAACATCACTTGAGATATTTTCTTAAGATAAATAATTGAGGATAAAAAATTTAGTTTCAACTAATTAAAATCAGACCTTTCTGGTTTTGTATGCTTTTCTGAGGACTTTCTTAACTGACTTAAATATCTACAAATATCTTATATAATTCCAAGAAAACAAAAATAGGACCGCTATTTTGGCAAAGGTATAGGACAAAATAGTACACAATGAGAAATTGGTACCACAGAATAATCAAACACATTGCTGTTACATTTATTAGTTATAAAAATGATATCCTGCTGTAAAAGAAACCTTGCTACTTTACTTGACCTTGCTTATTAACTTGTGGAATTTTGGGACATGCATGTCTAAAAGTAGACCAAATTAAAGCATATATAAGCAAATAAATAAATAAATTGATGAAATCTACTTCCAAAGCAAAGCTGTAACATAACCACAGGAGGGAAAAAAAGCAAAATCAGATATTCTACAAGAAATAACTATGACACAAGGAACAAAAAACCAAAGTTTAAATGTTTCTTTAAAAGTATAAAAGTGACTGTCAATAAATGTTCTTCATATATTATTTTACTGTCACTGTATTATTTTTATTGTGAAGTTTTTTTAGAGTCAAAGTCTACTATGCATGCCTGAAGCAGTATGTGGCTTTTAGTAAATAAACTCTATTTTCTAAGCAGTTAGTGAGTATACTCAGGAAGAAAACTACATAATGGAAATCTGTGGAAAAAAGAACTGTATTTTTTACATAGTTTATAGCAGTAATAATTAAGAATGGGCACTGCAGTTCTCAAATGTTATGGCCCTTTACCACACTAAGCCAGAGGCCAGTGTATAGGTAAAGTGTATAAACAAAAATGGAGCAAATTTAAAAGACTATGCGCATTTGACTTCATTAGTGCAACCTGAATTAATGTGGTGTCCAACTCTGAAAGGGTCAGTTAATTTCTTCCTCAGTCTTCTTAAAAATGCATGTCACTGAGGAATTACATAAGGCAGGATAAAGGAGATATATTTTACTATACTCGCTTATTACCATTGTTTTATATTTGGAGATATATGAACACTTTTATTTTCTAAATTATAAAGGCTGAGAAAATGTTGGTTGCTTTGAGAGTAATATAACCCATAACACAACATTTCTTAGCCTTTGGAATTGCCCCATCAAGGACAATTATACACTGCAGAAATGTAATAAGAAGAGGGCTTGCTGGTGAGCCACTTATTGGCAGATAAACCTGGGGAAAAAAACATGGAGTACCACTAGACTCCTACTAGGAAGCAACCAAGAGAATATACTTACCTGCCATAGGCTCAGGAGGGAAAAACAACTAAACAATACGCTGCTTCTATGCAAAAGAAGCTATTGCTGGCTTCGAGCTGGTTAAAAAGAAACATCCGACTTCCGGCCAAGATGGAGGCGCAGACAAACATGCTGCGTCTCCCTCCACAACTAAGAAGAAATACAACTACCTCAAAACCAGAAACAACCAGAAGTTCCAGAAAATCAAACTGCATGGAAGTCTAGCAAACAAAGATATAAAGAAGAAATACTCATCCAGACAGGTAGGAGGTAGGGAGCTGGGGTGGAGAGGACGTGGTGTGGTAGCAGCGGCGGCAGCGGCAGGCCGGCGAAAAGTGCAGTTACACGTTTTAAAAAGTCAGAAGGGACACCTTGGAAGCATTCCCAGCTCCTCACCAGACTGCTCAGCTCACAGTCCCAGCAATGGAGAAAATCAAGCCTCATTGCCTCTTACTGTGCAAACCAGTAGGAATTAGGGCAGAAGCAGAAATTGCTAATCTCTCAGCAGAGTCTGTTTGTTTAAAGGGCCCCCACAGACCTAGAAAGTCCGCAGACACACCCACTCTGGGGACAACGGCTAAGGCAGCAGCTGGAGGGGCACCAATCCAGTGCGGAATTGGGAGAGGTGCCTGGAAAAGGGACAAGTGCTGGACAGGTGACATTGTTCCTCTCAGACCCTTCCCCCACATGCAGCGCCACAACGTGGTGAAACAGGTCACCCTATACTGATGAATCCCTAAGGCTCCGCCCCTTACAACATAACAGGTGCAACAGCTCTACCTAAGACACAGAGGCAAACAAAGACAGGTGCTTGTCAAAATGAGGAGACACACAAGTATGGCCCAAAAGGGGGAACAGATCAAGGTTCCAGTGGGAGAACTCAGCGACAAGGAGATAGCCAACCTAACAGATGAGGAGATAGACAACCTAACAGATGAAGAATTCAAAACACTGGTGATAAAGATGCTCACAGGCTTGACAGATATGCTTGAATATGGCAGATGCATAAGAGAAGAAGTGAAGGCTATGCTAAATGAAACGAAGCAAAATCCACACAAAACCAATGGTGAAGGGAAGAAAACAAGCGTTCAAATCAATGAGTCAAAACATACGGATTAAAAAAAGTCAACCAGTGCAGAATGAGGAAGCAAGAATTGAAAGAAATGAGGAAAACTTCCCAAATTTTGTGAAGGAGATGAACATAAAAGTCTGGGAAGCACGGAGGGTCCCGGGTGAGCTGGACCCAGAGGGGACCACACCAGGACACATCATGATTGAGATGCCGAAGGTGAAAGATAAAGACAGAGTCCTGGGGACAGCAAGAGAGGGGCAGAAAGTTGCCTGCAGGGGGGTGCCTATAGGACTATTAGCTGATTTCTCAGAGGACACTTTGCTGGCAGGAAGGGACTGACAAAAAATATTCAATGTGATGAAAAGCAACCTGCAATCAGGATTACTCTATCCAGCAAAGCTAGCATTTGGAATGGAAGGGCAGATGAAGTGCTTTCCAGACAAGGTAAAGCTAAAGGAGCTCATCATCACCAAGTCATTATTATATGAAATGTCAAAGGGACTTACTTCAGAAAAAGAAGATCAAAACTATGAACACTAAAATGACAAACTCACAACTATCAACAACTGAATCTAAAAAATAAAAACAAAATCCAACTAAGCAAACCAGAATAGGAACAGAATCATAGGTATGGGGATCATTTGGAGGGTTATCAGCTGGGAGGGTGGAGGGGGAGAAACGGGGATATGGTGCAGGGATTAAGAAGCATAATCGGTTGGTACAAAATAGACAGGGAGAAGTTAAGAATAATATAGGAAAGGGTGAAGCCAAAGAACTTATATGCATGACCCATGGAAATAAACTAAGGGGGGTAGGATTGCTGGAGGGCAGGGGGGTACTGGGTGGAGGAGAGCAAAGCAGAAAAAATGGAACTACTGTAACAACATAATCAATAAAATATACTTAAAAAAAAAAAGAAATTTTCCATACTAAGGAAAAAAAACTCAAGATTTAAAAACAAAGTGATCTGGCAGAAAAAGAAATGGTTCAGTTCATACAAACCAGGTGATTTCAACAGTTGTCAAGAGCTGGGCACTTAGTTCTGTATTACTATGTAACTTATTTTCTTTCCCATAGTGTAATTCAAGATTAAAAACAGGAAGATGGTAGGAAATTATTTAAGTTGATATTACCTTAATATAAATCTAAAAGCAATAAGCTTTTACAATTAGAATTGAGAACAAACAAAAACAATTACTCTCATGATAAAATTATAGACTGATCAAAGAGAGACATAAGAACTGAGCTAAAACAATAAAGTAAAGAATAATTATTTAACCACATTTTTATTGTCTAAAGTGCTGTACAAATTTTTTAAATGTAGATTTGGATACTAACATTTCCTTTCAGAAAATGTCTTTGAATTGCTGATATCCTTCTGTCAAAACAACAGCACTCCAGCTAGGAACCTACCCAAAAAAATCCACATTTTTTGCAAACCCTGCTCATACCTGACATCAAAGAAAATCTTCCTACATAGGATAAAGAACAGTTAAATCAATATTAGTCACATTTTCATAATGTCATTTGCTTGCCACACTTTAATGTCTTCTTTTTTCACTGGAACTACAACATAGATTATCTATACTTGCTGCCATTGCTCTTCATTTCATATATTTCAGTAAGGACTTAATATGTTCATCACTCTGTAATCTATGGCACTTGAGGCCAGATGCTGCTTACTCATTCTGGTAGATATTTTTACTGCTACAAATGACTACCAACACCTCTCTTAGTGGTGACTGTTTACTAGTTGACTCATTTTCAACAAATTTCTTTAACAAAAAAAAATAATAAAGACTCTCTTCTTTGAATAAAATATTTTTTAAAAGTAATCAACAAGAGGCCAAAAAAAACATAATGAAAACAAACTGCCAGAAATACAGTATTAGTAGATTTCAAGAATAAATAAATGAAGATCTGCTCAGAATGTTTAATTCCAAAATATTTAATAAACTCTTACTATATGTATCGAGGCAATGAAAGGTGCTAGGATAAAGACACAGTTCTTGCCTTCAACAGCCTCCATCTAGGAGGGAAGAAAACATGTGAACAGTTTATTACACAGTTACATACAAAGTACTCTGAGAACACAGTAGATAACAGATTTCATAGTGACCACTTTGATCACAAATGATCTATCACTTTGTAATAAGTGGCTACAGAAGCTACTTTTGTGAGAGAACATTAAACTTAGCCCCTTTATTATATCAAAATATTAAAGATGTATTACAAATACTCAACTATTCATTAACTCTCAAAGACTGAATGTAGACTTCCCATCAAGATGGAGGCATAAGTAGACAAGTTTTGCCTCCTTGCACAACCACTGAAAGAACTACATACAGCCAGACCCCAAAACTAATAATAACACCCAGAAAATTGAGCTTATGTAAGTCCAACAACCGTGGATTTAAAGAAGACAAATTCATCCAGATGGGCAGGAGGGGCAGGGTTGTGGAGACCAGTGGAAAGACAGTGTGGCACAGAAAAGGGGCAGTAGAACGGTCGGGAGGGATAACTTGGGACCCAGCGATCCCAGCCTTAGGCCAGACTGCACAGCCCAGGCTTCCAGCACTAGGAAGATAAGACTCCACCTGACACACACCTTACCTCTGGCTATAAAAATCAGTGGGGGTTGGGGCAGCAAAAGAAACTGCTGGATTTTCACCACTTAAAGGGCCAGCACAGTCTTAGAACATACACAAACCCACCCACTCTGGGATTCACCACTGGGACAGAAGCTGGAAGGGCACCAGTGGCACACGGGAAGGGAGTGAAGTGACTTGAAATGGGGAGAATGCTGGGCAAACCAACAGAAGCCAGGTGGCGGCACTGTCCCCTCTCCGAGTCCTCACCACACAGCCACAAAGTGGTGAAGCTGGTTGCCCCACCCTGGCAAATACCTCAGGTTCTGCCCCACACAATTTACAGGTGCCTTTTCTACACAGACCACACTACTAAGACAGAGAATAAAAGTAGCTCTACCTAATACACAGAAATAAACACAGGGAGGCTGCCTAACTGAGGAGACAAAGAAATATGGTCCAAATGAAAGAACAGAACAAAACCCCAGAAAAAGAACTAAGCAAATGAAGATAGCCAAATTATCAGAAAAAGAGTTCAGAACACTAGTGATAAGGATACTTGAGAGAAGTCATAGAGAACAGCAAAAAATAAAGAAAGAAATGAATGTTACACCAAATGAAATAAGAATAATCCACAGGAAACCAACAGAGAAGGGAAGGAAGGTGGGATTCAAACAAACAACTTGGAACATAAGAAAGAGATATGCATTTAGCTAGAACAAAAAGAAGAAACAGGTATTTTAAAAAAACAAGGAGAGGCTTAGGAACCTCTGGGATATCTCCAAATGTGCCAACATCCGAATCATAGGGGTGTCAGAAGGAAAAGAGGAAGAACAAAAAAATGAAAACTTACTTGAAAAAATAAGGAAAGAAAATTCCCTAATTTAGCAAAAGATATAGACATACAAGTTCAAGAAGCACAGAGAATCCCAAAGAAGCTAGACCCAAAAAGAACGAAACCAAGACACATCATAATTAAAAAGCCAAAGGTTAAAGATAAGGAGAGAATCTTAAAAGCAGCAAGAGAAAAGCAGAGAGTTATCTACAAAGAGGTTCCCATAAGACTATCAGTGGATTTATCAAAACTAACTTTGCAGGCAAGAAGTGACTGGCAAGAAGTATTCAAAGTGATGAAAAGCAAGGACCTACAACCAAGATTACTGTATCCAGCAAAGCTATCATTTAGAATGGAAAGGCAGATAACGTGCTTCCCAGACAAGGTGAAGCTAAAGGAGTTAATCATCACCCAGCCCTTATTATATGAAATATTAACAGGACTTATTTAAGAAAAAAAAAAGATCAAAACTGTGAGCATTAAAAAGGGAACAAACTCACAACTATCAACAACTGAATCTAGGAAAAAAAAACCTAAGCAAACAACTAGAACAGGAACAGAATCATTAAGTATGGAGATCATTGGAAGGATTATCAGTTACAAGGGGTCAGGGGGAGGAAGGGGAAATGATGCAGGGATTAAGAAGCATGATTGGTAAGAACAAAATAGATACGGGAAGTTAAGAATAATAAAGGAAATGGAGAAGCCAAAGAACTTATATGCATGACCCATGGACATGAACTAAGCAGGGGGCATTGTCAGAGGGAAGGAGGGTACTGGACAGAGGGGGACAAAGGAGGAGAAAATTGGGACAACTGTTAATAGTGTAATCAATAAAATACACTTAAAAAAAAGACTGAATGTACCATTTTTTGCCCTTTTTCAAAATTATATGCTACTTATATAGCTTACTTTTTTGATGAGTCTCTGGGATACCACCCAATAGCAGAAAAATACTAGCAGGAAATCTGTTATTTTGTTTCACTACCACTAATTCTCTCATCATCACACACACAAAAAAAGTACTAAACCACCTAATCTTCTACAGACCTAATAAACATATTAAGGTTGTACAGGTAGTATCTTTACAGCCAATAGTTTATAAAGAATCAGAAGGGCCACCACAATGTACCTACGTCTAAAGAGTTCTATGCTATTAGGTAAGTTTCCTGTGCTGTGTAGGCATAGAGTATGAAGAATGGGGTCATCTATTAACTCCATATCATTTGGAGTTAATACCATTGGGTCATGCTGACAATATACTGCACTATAATGTTATATAAACAAGGACATTAATATACCACTCAATATTTCCCAGGAAAAGAAAAATTTTAAATGTGAACAATCATGAGATATCAACCTTTTAATAATCAGATAGTAGACCAAGCATTTTCTTTATCTGTAGGAGACAGTGACAGGCTCTACTCTACATCGTGTTATTTAGTAGCAATTTACACTGCTCTGAGTCAGAGTAAAGCAAAATAATTCATTTATTTGAAGTAAAATTAGACATGTCATACAACCTAGGAATAAACATCTGGACAGATAAAGGGCTAAACACAATCTTTAAAAGTTTAAATTTTTCCTCCATAATGAGTATCAACATATCTGCAGTCATTGGCATACTTACCACACTGACTGAATTTCTCTTTTAGTTTCTGCCAAGTCAAGTCAAAAGGCAGCTAGAATGAAAAAAGGTATTAGTAACAGATACAGAAGACAAAAAATAATTTTAAGTACCCTTTACATTTAGTTGCTTACATTTCTCACAAATATCTGGTTGCCTTTGGAGCCTATTCTGTCTCTCATTCCGCTTCCCATCGGACCTGATAAAAATCCTCGATCCATATCGATGCTCCTTTCCAGTATAGCTCCTATACCTGGTCCCATTCTATCAAAGCTGGAACTCATCCGATCCAGTCCCATCCCCATTCCTCCAGTCACACTGTTCATGCCACCCATTCCACCACCTGGATTTTCAGGAAGGGATGAGAGGAGTTGGGAGTTCGGTGTTTTTGTTTTAAAAACAGGAGGAGAAGGAAGGAGAAGAACAAAAGGAAGAAGAGGTAAAGAATCATTTTTGAAAAAGAGAGAGAAAAATTAATTTGTTTTTGTAATTAGAGTACATGTAAGCATAAAATTATTTTCATACATACAATATAACAGTTTTCAAAGGAACAGAATTTAATTTGGTATACATTTGGTTAGCTGAATGTTAATAGCTAACTGAATGTTAATTTTAGCCACTATGTAATACATTATATAAATATACTCCTATAATATTATACTCTGATCATAAAACCCATCATATATGCTATATAAATTTTCTCCCAATTACTTTACCCATTAATATTATAGTAGTTTTATCCTCATTTTTATTTTCTAGTAACACACTAACCTTAATAATTGCTAAAACAAAGATATATGGAGCAAATTCAAATTATTACAACTTTAATACATAAATTGTTGTTCTCATCATACTCTCCTATATAAATACTCTTTTCAGCATCCTGTCATCTCTGTATCTTCTGTTTCACATACATTTTCTCTTTTTGTATAAGTTCAATTTTCAATAAAAACAGAAATACAATAACTTTTAATCTCAATGTTACACAAAACTTGCAGAAGTAGTTAACAAAAAATGAAATCACAACCCTTTGGCTAGAGCTTGAGAATTTATCTCAGAATATATACCCACGTTATTCCAATCCTACTCATTCTCAAAATGTATCCTTTTTTCTCATACCTAAAACCCTCATACACAGAAATTCTAAAAATTAACATCACCCTCAAGTTGGCTGTGAATAAAATATATAAAATCAGGGAAACAGGAGTATGAACTCTTATTAGGAAAAAGGAAAGGTAGGGAAGTTACCATTAATAGGAAAATGGCCAAGGCTCCAAAAAGGAGGAATAAAGTGAGAAGCAAGCGACAGTGGAATGAAGTATCTTCAGCTGACAGGATTTTTGAATTCATTCTTAGAACAGTTCAAATAGACTGTATTTCCTACTTGTGAGATTTCAATCAATTTAAGGAAGTCAGTAAAATACGGAGAACTCAAGAGACATGGTTCAGTAAGGAACAGAGGTCAGAAACTAAGCCATGTGTTAAGCCTTTAAGGCCCAAAATGTAGGAACGGAAAGAGATAGAAGAGATTTGGCATTCCCCAGTGTTTCAACTACTCTTGATTCTATCACAGGAAAGGTTTAAGAGGAGAGGAAATGACTCTCTCTTTCAACCATAGGCCTTAATCTCAGGAGGTCTCTCTAGAAGTGTTATATCCAGGGCAATTCACCTGCATCTTCCAAAAGACAAAAAAGGTATTTTCAGATGAAGTAAGCTAGTAACCAACAGCAGTTGGAAACAAAGTTGGTGCTAATGCAAAAGTTGTTTTTGACACATGATCAGAGAAATCCCCAGATTTCTTAGTTGGATAGGAGATTCTTGGATTGGCTTATAGTTAACACATACTCTGGTGTTAGTTTAGAAATATCAAAGTAGTAAAATTCAAAGTTACTTTAGAAATTTCAGTGATCACACAGAAAAGCTCAATACCTATCAGTTTTCATAAATTATAACATGACATTATTAACATATAAGAACAAAGTATTACTATACTACAATAACTACTCTTGTAAAGTCTTTTGCAAGCACGCAATATTACCAAATAAATTCTAGTAAAATTTAAACCTACTTATTCCAGATCCCACTGGACCCATGTTAGAAGCTCCTATTCTTCCTGCAAACCCTCCAATCATTGCACTGCCTAAACAAGGATGGAAAGATAATATACTAATTAATTTAAATAATCATACTTTAAAAGTCCCAGGGTACTATGCTCTCAGAAGATGTACAATAACTGAAAAGTATAGTCTTCGAGAAATAGGATTCCAATATGTAGGATACTAAAAAAGAGAGCTAGTACATAAAAACCCACAGCGTTTTTCTTCTAGTAATAAATTTTGTGAAACATTATAAATTTCCAATTTTTCACACAAAAAAGGAAACAAAACTTTGAAAATTATAACCTGTGAAAAGAAAAGAAGTATGCAGCCAGCCTACCAAGTCTACCAAAGGAATCGCCAAAGCCTCGATTTATTCCAATATCACCGCGTCCAAAATCTCTCTCCACGCTACTAGTCATCGCACCACGGTATAGCTCTAAAAAAATTATGCAACAAATTAACCCTTTTTCAAGAATATCAATACATAGTAATCCACTTAGGAACATACTGAAACCAGAGATAGCCAAAGTCACAAATACAAAAAAGGTCTGTGATTTATCCAACATCATATTCCACATATATACCAATTCACCATGCCTGTCCCTAACACCAAGTGCCCACACTCTAAAGACATCTATAGTACCCATCCCTAAGTAGGGGAGAACATTTTACATGTAAATTAAACTAAATGTAACATACATGCCCCACTACATACATTTACCTACCTCCCATTCGACCAACTCCTCCAAATCCTCCCATGCTATTAATTGCTTCCAGACCACCAAACCCAATTCCTATGAAATAAAGATTAATTTTGAGATTTGACTGTCCAATGTATAGCTGAAAGGTACATTTTGTAAATGTTAAGTCTCACCAGTAAGCTCTTTATCTACCCTACTGCATACAGCTACTTCTTAACACATCACCTTCCATATTCCTTAAGTATATACCAGGCTCAGTTCCTGCTAGTAGCTTTTAGGAAGTGAGCCAACAATAAACCACGTCTATTTCCCCCTTGGAATTCTCAACATAGTTCCATATTTACTAAAAATGGTGGTGGGTACATACAAAAAAAGTGCTGATACATACCTCCTCCAATTCTATTCATTCCTCCAAAACCTGGACCATCCATTCCCATACCTCAAATAAAATACACAGTATGTACTTTGAGTAAGTCATATTTTTATGACTAAAGAATGACATAACACAATACAGCAAAATAGATACCATTGATTTAGTCACAATGGAACACCAGAGAAGCAGCGGGGCCCAGGTGGGATGGTTTAAAGCACTATGCCATAGCAATGGTCTAATCATGAATATTCACAGAAAGACTTCACTGAATAATTCTTAGACAAGAAAAATAATTCACTGGTCACACTCACATTCGGTTAGAAAATATCTAGAACTAGAAAATACTTGTTTTTCCTCACAAAAAATATCACTATCACTGATTTTTTTTTCAAACACAGGAGTTATCACTATAGCAGATTTGGACATCAGATGAGAAAGTTAAGCACTCTTCACATGATAGCTAAGAGAGCAGTGAAAAATTAAAGAATAAAAATAGTATGTGTTTAGGAGGATGGAAGATCTAAGAGTAAGGAAAAAATTCTCCATCTTTTTGGGTCAGAATGATTACCATAACTACACTAGTCATTTAAAGTGTAGCTATAGCATCTCCACCCCCAACCCCCCCAAAAAAGCTGATCACATTAGTCCATCAATTAAAACAGTAGTTCTCAAAGTGTGGTCTGGGGACCCTTGAGGGTCCAATAGGTCAAAACTATTTCATTCATACTAATGACTTTTACTCTCATTCTCTGAATATAATGTGGAATTTTCCATAAACTACTACATAATGTGTGATGGTGTAACAAACTAAGTGCAAAAGATATAACAGCACTGCTGTCTTGCATTGAGTCAAGCATTAAAGAGATGTACAAAAAGGTAAAACAATATCCCTCTTGTGACTATATCTCTCATATGGAAAATATAATTTATTTTTAAACAGTAGTTATGTTAACACAATGGGCTCCTTATTTTAAAATACATTTACAAATATATAAATTCTAATATAGTAAATATTGACAAAGATAACCACATAAACAAAAGTACTTTGGAGTCCTCAACATATTTTAAGAGTATAAAAGGGTTGTCAAACCAAAAAGTTTAAAAAGCCAATCTTAAAAAATAAACTGTAAGGCAAGTCTAGGTGAAGAGTCAAATAGCTATCTAAAAAACTACCTGCCCAACTAGATATGCAAATTTAAATTGCTTATGATATGGTAGCCTTCCAGCAATTCCACAAATACTATATATTCATGATATACAAGGTTCCATGTTGAACATCCTCCTTCTGCCTTAAAAGCCATTTCAAAAATCCACAGTGCTAAATG
Organism: Furipterus horrens; assembly: GCF_987537825.1. Classification (NCBI taxonomy): domain Eukaryota; kingdom Metazoa; phylum Chordata; class Mammalia; order Chiroptera; family Furipteridae; genus Furipterus; species Furipterus horrens. The sequence continues at coordinate 153,641,335 of NW_028327173.1, forward strand.
GCTACTAGCTACAGCACTCCTGGCCTCCTGGAAACCTTCCTGACATTTGCCCATTCTCCTTCATGTTCTCTGTACTCCAACATTTCATTCCTTTTTCAAACTGAAGTGACATCCTAAATATCCAACTATAAAATGCAGTCCTTTAAACAGTATTACAAACTACTAAATATAAGCTTTATGACCTAGCAAATGTATCATTTAAAAAGAAACAAGCAAGTTATAATACTCACCACTTGGACCTAAATTTCCCATGACACCACTTATGTTCAACTGGCTGGCACTAATAGGCTGTCCACCTGGACCAAGACCCATTCCAATGCCTCCAAGACCACCTGAAACACAAATAAGAATATTATCAACCCATATATGATTAACTAACTGGCACTACAATTTGTTAAAGAGCTATAAACCTGTAGTAGTATCTAAAATTTTGCAAGTTTGTAAGTAAGACCACTGGTTCTTGTTTTCACTGGGGTGCAGCACACTGAACCCTCACTATAACACCATTTATAAAGCATGAGAAGTGTTTTATAAAGCAAATACATCTTATATCCCAATATTGAAAAGGACTAATAAAATACTAAGAGGATTTTAAATATTATATCACCTTATGGCATAGATCTGAAAGCGAGACTTTCTTGAATTTGTAGAACCATTTAAAATCTAAGAACTATTTTTTAAGATGGTTCAAATCAAACTAAAAAGTAAACTATCATGAAAACAATACTGAATAAAGCAAATGTTACATTACCCACTTTTATCATAAATATTTATTTATATTTATATGGTATCTTAAGTGTCTTCACATATATTATCCATAGTGAGGAAATTTTTGAGACCTTATTTGCACGATGCCATTTAGCTATGTGGTTAAGACTAGACTTTAAGTTTTCTGTTTCTAAATCCAATATTCTTTTTACTACTTCTCTTAAAATAAACTAATTAAATTCACTGAAAATAGACTTCAAGAAGATAATCTGATAACCTAAAATACAGAACTAATTAATATTTGAGTAGGTACTGCTTTGTTACACTTTTAAAGTTCTTGCTAGCTAATGTGTCAATTAGATGCTGAAAAAAAACATATATATATATAAAATGTAGAGTACAGAGGCCTATTGTTTAAATTGGAAAGATCAACGTGATCTGGGGAATATCTTTTCTCAGCTCAGTCTCTAAAAATGGTCCAACTGAAAGCAATAGCACATCTGAACATCGACAATGCTCATGTCTACACCGAGCACTATCAATCTTCACTGAACTAGGATTCCTTGAAAGTAGGTTAATTCCATGTATTGAAACAAAAAATCTTCATGGTTCTGGGAAATCCTGTTTCTACCAAAAAGTAAGAATAAGAGGCATAGGAAATGAGTAAGCTCTCACTTGCCAAATTAGAATTTAAGCAAGGGAAGGGAAGGAAGGAGAAAAAACATGGGGAGGTTGGTAATAATTAGCATAATTATAACAAATTGATTCTGTCAAAGTCTATGAGGTCATATATAATAGAGGAGAGTATATAAAAATGGAAATCTCAAAAAGAATATAAAGTAGTAATGTAACAAAAGATTTACTTTTTATCTAAATAAAAATTATTAATAGTTAAAAAGTAAATAGAAGACTTGCATAAGGCCAGGATCTTGAAAGATGACATTCTGAATGATATGGTAAACTTGGTGGAGACTGAAAAAACTGCCCTATGAAAGAAGGGGCAATATTCAAAGACGCACATGCTGAGAATTTTCTAGTTTATCCTTTAAAAATAAATATCCAAATTATGAAAGCCCAACAAATAGTAATCCACACCCACACTGTAGTAAAACTGCACACCAAAGACAAAGATCTTAAAATCAGCTACATGAAGAACGCAGCTTACCTATTTAAAAAAAAAAAAGGACAATTCGGGGAGCTCTGGCCAAGATAGAGACCTAGACAGACATGCTGCTTCTCCCTCCACAACTAAGAAGGTATACAACTACCTCAAAACTAGAGAAAACCAGAAGTTCCAGAAAATCGAGCTACATGGAAGTCCAACAAACAAAGACATAAAGAAGAAATACTCATGCAGACAGGTAGGAGGGGTGGAGCTGGGGCAGAGAGGATGCGGTGTGGTGGTGGCGGCGGCGGCGGCAGCAGCAGCAGCGGCGGCAGTGGCAGCAGCAGCAGCGGCAGTGGCAGCAGTGGCAGGCTGGCGGAAAGTACAGTCACGCGTTTTAAAAAATAGGGAGGGACACACCTGGGGAGCGCTCTCAGCACCAGACCAGATCACAGAGCTCGCTGTCCCTGCACCAGGGAAAATAAAGCCTCATTGCTTTTGACTGTGCAAACCAGTGGGGGTTGGGGCAGAGGAAGAAACTGCCCATATCTCAACAGAGTCCACTTGTTTAAAGGGCCCCCACGGTCCTAGAATGTCCACAGACCTACCCACTCTGGGAACAATGGCCAGGGCAACTGCTAGAGGGGGCACCAGTCCCATACAAAGTGGGAGAAGTGCCTGAAAAGGGGGCGAATGCTGAGCCAGCAGCATTGTTCCCTCTCAGCCCCCTCCCCCACATACAGTGCCACAACGTGGTGAAATGGGCCGCCCTCTACAGACGAATACCTGAGACTCTGCCCCTTACATCATAACAGGAGCGACAGCTCTACTTAAGACACAGAGGCAAATAAACACAGAAGCCTCTCAAGAAGAGGACACAGAGAAGTATGGCCCAAAAAATGGAATGGATCAAGGTTCCAGTGGGAGAACTAAGAACGAAGAGATAGCCAACCTAAGAGACAAGGAGATAGACAACCTAACAGACACAGAATTCAAAACACTGGTGATAAAGATGCTCACAGGCTTGACAGATATGCTTCAGTATGGCAAACACATTAGGGAAAAAGTGAAGGCTATGCTAAATGAAACAAAGGAAAATCTACACAAAACCAATGGTGAAGGGAAGGAAACCGGGGTTCAAATCAATGATTTGGAATATAAGGAAGAAAAAAAGTCAACCAGTACAGAATGAACAAACAAGAATTGAAAAAAATGAGGAGAGGATTAGGAACCTCTGGGACAACTTTAAACGTGCCAACATCGGAACCACAAGGGTGCCAGAAGGAGAAAAGGAAGAGCAAGAAATTGAAAGCTTATGTGAGAAAATAATGAAGAAAAACGCTCCAAATTTGGTGAAGGAAATAGACATACAAGTCCAGGAAGCACAGAGTCCCAAACAAGATAGACCCAAAAAGGACCACACCAAGACACATCCTAATGAAAATGTCAAAGATGAAAGATAAAGAGAGAATCTTACCAGCCGAAAGAGAAAAGCAGAGAGTTTCCTACAAAGGAGTACCTATAAGACTATCAGCTGATTTCTCAAAAGGAACTTTGCAGGCAAGAAGGGACTGGCAAGAAGTATCTAAGGTGATGAAAAGCAAGGACTTACAACCAAGATTACTCTATCCAGCAAAGCTATCACTTAGAATGAAAAGGCAAATAAAGTGCTTCCCAGACAAGGTAAGTGTAAGTTCATCATCACCAAGCTATTATTATATGAAATGTCAAAGGGACTTACTTCAGAAAAAGAAGATCAAAACTATGAACACTAAAATGACAACAAACTCACAACTATCAACAACTGAATCTAAAAAATAAAAACAAAATCCAACTAAGCAAACCAGAGTAGTAACAGAATCATAGGTATGAGGATCATTTGGAGGGTTATCAGCTGGGGGGGGGAAGGGGGAGACACGGGGAGATGGTGCAGGGATTAAGAAGCATAATCGGTTGGTACAAAATAGACAGGAGGAAGTTAAAAATAATATAGGAAAGGGTGAAGCAAAAGAACTTATATGCATGACCCATGGGTATAAACTAAGGGGGCTGGGATTGCTGGAAGGAAAGGGGGTACTGGGCAGAGGGGAGCAAAGAGAAGAAAAAATTGGGACTACTATGACAACATAATAAATAAAATATACTTTAAAAAAAAGTACAATTCAACAGACAGCTGACTTAATAGCAACAATGGAAGCCAGACAACTCTGGAATATTTTCAAAGTGTCAAGAGAAAAGAACTATCAATCTTAAACTCTATAGCCAGAGAAAGTACAATATTTTTCAAGATATAGAAAAACCAAAAGTGAGAGAATTTACTAACAAGAGATCCTCACTGATAAAGCTTTTAAATATATGTTTTATGGGGGGGGGGGGGGGAGTAGTGCCATGGTCTAGGCAAAGAAATGATGAGACCTAAAAATGGTAAATAATAATGCCTGCTTTGTGGGATTAGAAAAAAAGCAATACGGAAATAAGACACTGAGCAATAATAGCATATATTTCAGTAGAAAAGTGATCAGAACTAAAGCATCCAAAGGTTACTCTACTATGAGTAAAAGTATAATTACATTGACTTGGGACTTTATAAAGACATATTCAAATGTCAACAATAACCAATAAAAAAGAAAGCAAAATAGAAGAAAAAATAAGATAATGGAAATTAATCCAAATAAATCGATAAATGTGAATAAACAAAAAGATGTTGTATCTACAATATTAGAAAAAAAGACTTAAATAGTAAAAATAAAATCACTGTGTAATGATAAAATTTTGATTACCTACATAAAAATATATTTTCTAAACTTGGATGTACCTACTGAGTTAGCCTTAATATATTTAAAGCAAAAACAATTTTTAAAAAAGATAAATACACCATTTTGGTAGAAGAGATATAAAATTTCAATGATTTAAAAACTTTATTTACTGAACGTATACAGAACACTGCATTCACCAGTACACCTGGAATATTTATAAAAATGTGCTATATATCAAGCCAAAACGCAAAGCTCCAAATTAATTCCAAAGGATCACAATGATATAGAGCATATTCTCTGGCCACACTGTTAAATTAGAAAATAATACCCCCCCCCAAAAAAAGACCCCGACATTTGGAAATTCAAAAATATATCACTTAAGAAAAAAAATAATGGTAATTTAATAAAAATTAAATCATAATAAATGTACTCCATAACAAAGCTAGGGTATAATGACTAAATTTATTGTCACTACTTAATTAGAAAATAAGAACTGCAAATTAGTGCAATATTCAATTTAAAGAGTTAGGACAATAAGAGACTCAACCTAAAGAAATAGATAGAAGAAAATAATAAAGCTAAGAAAAGAAATTAAGATTCGGCAAACAAGTCACTTCTTTGGCAGCACCAATAAAACTGACAAGCCTCTAAGCAAAACTGACCAAGATAAAAAGAGAAACTACAAGCCTTTGAAACAAACTTAAAAGACAGAACTATAGATATGGCAGAAATTTAAAAGAAACTATGTTATGCTAATAAATCTAAAAATGGAGAAAAATAGTAGCATTCTTAGAAATATAAAAATAACCAAAATTGTCTCAAAATGCAATAGAAAATGTGAACAATCAGTGGTTAAAAATCTTCCCCAAAAATATACACCAAGGCCAGACTGTTTTATACATAATTTCTAGAAAACACTGAGGCAACAGATCATTCTATTAGAAAAAGAACACACACTCCCCAATCTAGTAATATTTCTAACAAAAATAACTAAAAAACAGAAAAATATATAAAGTGTGGTACTAAGAGTTAAAGGAACTAGAACTATGTGTATCAACATAATGAATCTCAAAAAAACAATGTTAAACTAAAACAGCAAGTTGCAGAGTAATATATATGACATGATGTCACACACCAAATTTTAAAATTAACAGTACAAATCCATATAATGTTTATGGGTGTATAAATGTGTAATCAAATTATTAAAACCCAAAAGATAAACACTGTATTTATCATAAGTTGTTTCCTCAAGGTAAGGTATATGGCAGGAGTTGGGCAGGGGAGTGGAGTAATCTCAACTTTATCTGTAAAGTTTTATTTTAAAGAAAAATCATCTAAAACAAATATGGCCTGCAATAGCTACATGAGTAATTTTAAGTTTGGCTGCATATTTAAAATATTAAACAATTTAATGACAACTGGAGAAGGTACAACAAGAGCTAGTATTTATTGAGTGCTCACATTATGTAAGAATTGTGCTAAGAACTTTATATATTAACTCATGCCATACTCATGCCAATCCTGTGAGTAGGTACTGTATCATTCTCACTTTAAAAGCTGGTATTGAGATGCAGATGTTAAGTACAGTACATTGTGGTTTCATAATCCTTTGGAAAATATTTTGATAATATTGATCAATGAGCAAAGCTTGAGAACATGTAAATCTACTTCAGGATATCTACTTTAAAGAAATAATCAAAAACATACCAAAGATTTGTATATGAAAGGACATGAATTACTCTGTTGGTGATTAAAGGAAAAAAAACAGCTAAATATACATAACAGAATAATAGTTATGGAGCATCCATATAATAGACTATTATACAACCAATAAAAATATTTGGAAAGAATTTTCAACATGGAATAATACTTATACTCTATGTTAAGCAAAAAGTTACAAAATTATTATATGGTAATTCTCAACTATGTAAAAAAATATACCTAGAAGGAAAGACTGGGAAAAATACCAAAAATGTTATTTGTGGTAAAATTACAAAGACTTTTTCTCCCCTCACGTGTATAAATGCACCAAAAATTTTAGTATACATTTTTGTAATAGGGAAAAACTACCACAAAAGAGACAAAAATGGCACATATTTATCTTCTCAATTGTCCTAATCAATCATGACAAACTATCTCCATAACCCCAAACTAACTCCAAACTGGGCAACTTGGAATATAAGCACAAAAACAAAGGGTTCTGCTTAGCACATAGTAAAATTGAAAAACAATAGTTTCCATTGTTTCTAATGGCTTTTACTTACGTGGTAATTGCGGTGTTTTACTGTCATGTGAACGGTAGTCTTCATGAGGGACAGACTTGTCATCCTAATGCAAAAAAGTTTAATGTAAGCTTAATATATAACTAAAAAGATATGTAATGTAGGAGAATATAGAAACATTTCAAAAGTTCGGAGATGAAATGATATATAGGAACTCACCATTTTCACATGCATAGGTCTATCAAACAAAAATTGCCCATTGAACATAGCTGTTGGTTCAGTCAAGGAAGCCAAATTAAAACAACTATAAAATTATACTTGAATACAAATTTTTAATAATCTTATTTAAAGTCAGGCTATCTTTAATCTTTAATCAGCATCAATAATATTTTACTCATTTGTATTAGCCTCTTCCATATACTCAAAAGAAAAACTTTAATTCTTTGCTTTAGTTTGATTTTACATATAAAATGTCATCTTTTGATTCAATAAAGAAAATTAACAAGGCTTCATTTGAAGCAACTGTATTATATAATAGGTTTATTTAACTTTCAAGAGCATGTATACTACAATTAATTATGTAAGGCAAGAAGAGAAAGTAGAAAAGGGTTCATTACTGGCCTGTACAATATGGCTAATTCAAGTTTTAAGAGTGACTTTAGTACTTGGACATAGAAAAAGTTTTATGTGCTGGAGACTAAAGTCTAACACACATTTCTCAGCCAGGCAACCTTAAATTCCACGACTTTCACAAAATGGTAATAAGCTTCTTCAATCTTATTAAATAATCCTAAAATGTAAATCAGGATACAAATTGCTTGAACTGCTTCAATTGCTTGTTCGAAAGTGACTGTGCCCATTCCTCTGCTCTTGCCATCTTTGTCTTCTTTAATATCTGCCCGCTTTACAGTTCCAGCTATGCTGAACACTTCCTTTAGCTTCTTCCAACCAACTTTGAAGTCAAGCTTAACATAAAATTATATAAAGTTATGTACCTAATAAACCCCTCTCCCCATTTATAAATAATACAAACAAATCTTTTATAAACTCTCTGTAAAGAACTATAATTCTTCTTAATAAGTATATCAAATAATATCCAAATAAAAAGATCTTAGGTTGTTTAAAACCAGTTAAGCTCCATCTACATTACTCCTTATCCTTAACTTTTTAAAAATTCACAAACAGTCTCACCTACTCAATCCTGTTTTGTATATTTGAAACTTGCACATCCATTTTTACTAAGAGAAATTCCTATTTTGGAAAGTATTTTGATATCACTGACTTTCAAAAGCTCAGAACAAACGACAAATCAACTACAACATGCACACTCACAAATACCTAATAATAAAGCTAAAGAAACCCGATTACCAATATGAACAAAAATCACATTAAAATAAAAGTAAACAATTTCAAGAACTGCTAAGCATTTATAAATTCCACAGTTCTCTTTTTAAAAATTTCAAAATACTTGTATATACACTCTAACTTAATATATATGCATATAAACTTAAATTGGGTTGGAGTTTACAATAATTCATGTTTGGCTTACTTTAGTTAAAAATAAAATGTTCCATAAACTTATAATCCATTCATCTAATCAAATAATCTCATAATCAGAACTAGATATCTGAATGACAAAATTTTAGACTAAAGCTTAAACTTACATTAGCAACAAAAATTGTGGAACCAAGTCTACCAGCCTGCAAATTACTGATAACCTCAGGAGGAATGTTTGGATTATTGAGAATGGAAGGTGGTAAATTCGTCAACCCCGATCCCATATCGGGTACATGTCCTCCTGGAAATGATCCTCCTGTTCGTTGCAATGCCCTACGAGCGTTTTCTCCATCAGGATCCTATAACACACATTAAATGTTAATGCCACTAGATACATTAGAAAGTCTGCATAATTAAAACAACAACTTCATATTCTACAGTAGCTATCCCATCTGGGTCACACTATTGGCCCTCTTGAAGAATAAGCTTTTTCTCTAACCCAGAGAATTGAGTTCCATAAAAACCTGTAGACAGACAAAAAATTAGTCTCCAGGGATGTCAATTAAATACCTCTTTCCAATCACTAAAGTCACTTGTAAGAACTTGAAATAGTTTACTTTTGCCCTTGTACTGGTGTACAAGTATATGGCGTATACATATGAATATACATAACTCAAAGAGGAATAAAATACTTACTATAACTATTTTCTTTCCCAAATTCATTAATAGTGAATTATCACTATTGGAGGACCGATGCAATGCCAAATTGAGACTAATTCAAAGCTTTTCAACAGTAGAACAGATTGTTATAAAAGCCAGGAATATTGGGTTGAAAGGGAACTATGATAATGTGTAAATTTTGTTCCTGAGCAAACAAAATATGATTATCTACCTTCCAACCTCTTTCCTTCCTCAAAATGATTATGATCTAAGACTGGGGGGAGGGGGGAATAAAAAAAGGCTAAGTGTCCAAATGAAGATTGATACTAAACATTGTTTTATTTTTTTTTTAGTTCATTAACTTTATAAGGAAACATTCTACTTTTAAACCAAAGAAAAGCAAGTTTAAATATACTTCTCACTCATCTCACTAGGTGGAATGCAAAAACAAACAAACAAAAGAAAAACCCACATAAACACACTAATAGGCTGTCATCTGTAATACCAAATAATTATGATATATGTAACCATCAACTCTATACTCTGTTGGCCTATTTGGGAATACTAATAAAAAGAAAATTTGACTTTAATAAATTCTCTAGGAAGTTTGGGAGAACAGAAGGTGAAAAAGTGAATGCAAAAAAAAAAGTATTCTGGCTTCCAGTATATTTATTTACCATGAGGAATAAAAAGAAATATAGAAGAAATAAATGTTTTTAAAGAACACTATAAAATAAATGCTTCAGGTCTAAAGTTTCAGAATCTTGCACAAATATAAAATTTAGATTGTGGTTACCTATGGAGGAGGACACAGAATAAATGCTTCATGAACTATTAAGGTAAGTTGTTCTTATCTTAACATTAATAAAGCATATTACCATGTTTTGACTTGTCTTTTATGTACATGACATACATAAACATATATGCAACTTATATAACACAAATTACCTACTGTGTAACATAGTTTTATTCCTCTTTTTCTCTTGGATGTCAGCCTGCCAGTCATTACCTGCTAGTCATTACCTGCTATTGCTATTAGATAGCCTATAATAAGTGTACAAGTACTACTAACCTCCCACCCCAAATTACATGAAAAAGAGCAATTCTAGTATCTGTAAAGGAGCATTGGAAATAAACTTTTCCTTAGACTCTCACTAGTACTTCTCCGCACTAACACCAGTCATCCATTTGTAAATCAGATATTCCCAGAAAAGGGGCCTTTAGTGATATTAATCCAAAAGAGTTAATTGAATAAAGAACATCTCATCATTTAGTTAGCTCAAATTGTACCATTTTTTCATCTTAAAGTGGTTAAAAATGGAAGTATCCTATATGAGCATGGATCATGTAACTCTATCCTAGGGCCTCTGAAATATTACTGAGGATCTACAATGAGCTAAAACTTAAAAAGCACAAACAACATGGACCTGTTTAGCATCCAATAATTTTTTTTTCCAATTCGAAATGAAAAAACTGAGAATCTATAATACCTGTCTTTTAAAAAAGAATAAGAAGCATTATAAAACAGCAAATCATAATCCTCAAAATAATAATTTCCCAGAAAGGTGGTTATACAACAAATGACACCCTTATGGGATATTATTTAGGCTATCAACACACTTCTGGAACACTGATCCTGGCTTACACATAAAAACCACTAAGTATTGGGTGGGCCAAAAAGTTCGTTTGATTATTTTCTGTAAGATGGCTCTAGAAGCACTTAGTTGTCCTTAACTTCATTCAAACAATTAAGATTGTATTGTGATAGATGTCATATCAGCGTGCATTAAAAAAAATTAAAATTGGTGAATTTTTGTGTAGCCATTTTAATATTGAAAATACACATTTTCAGCATATTATGCTTTATTATTTCAAGAAAGGCAAAAACATAACTGAAATGCAAAAGAAAATTTGTGTATGGATAAGGTGCTGTGACTGACTGAACATGTCAAAAGTGGTTTGTGAAGTTTCATGCTGGACATTTCTTGTTGGATGATGCTTCATGGTTGGGTAGACCAAATGAAGATGATAGCAACCAAATCAAGACATTAACTGAGAACAATCAACGTTATACCACACAGGAGAGATAGCTGAGATACTGAAAATATTCAAATCAATTCAAAAACCAGGTCAAGACACAACAAAGAAAGAAAACTACAGGCCAATATCGTTGATGAACATAGATGCTAAAATCCTCAGCAAAATATTAGCAAACTGGATCCAGCAACACATGAGAAAGATCATACACCACAATCAGGCAGGATCCATCCCAGGGATGCAAGGATGGTTTAATATTCACAAACCAATAAACATAATATACCACATAAACTAAATGAAAGACAAAAATCACATGATCATATAAATGGATGCTGAGAAAGCATTTGATAAAGTACAACACCCATTTATGATAAAAAAAACACTCAGCAAAGTGTGAATAGAGGTAGTATACCTCAACATAATAAAGGCCATATATGAGAAAACCTGAAACCAACATCATACTCAATGTGCAAAAACTGAAAGCTTTCCCAAGATCAGGAACAAGACAAGGATGTCCACTCTCTCCACTTCTATTCAACATAGACTTGGAAGTTCTAGCCACAGCAGTCAGACAAGAAAAAGAAATAAAAGGCATCCAAATTGAAAAAGAAGAAGTAAAACTCATTATTTGCAGATGACATGATAGTGTACACAGAAAGCCCTATAGACTCCACCAAATACGATTCAACCTAATAAGTGAATTTGACAAAATAGCAGGGTACAAAGACAATACATCAAAGGCATTTCTGCACACCAACAATAAAATATCAGAGACAGAAATTAGGTTAAAAAATCCCATTTCCTATAGCAACAAGAAAAATAAACTACTTAGGAATAAACTTAGCCAAGGAGGTAAAAGACCTGTACTCAGAAAACTACGGAACACTGAGGAAAGAAATTAAGGAAGATACAAATAAATGGAAGCATATACCATGTGCATGGATGGGAAGAGCTAACACCATTAAAATGTCCATACTACCCAAAGCAATTTATAGATTCAATGCAATCTCTATTAAAATACTAATGCCATATTTCACAGACCTAGAACAAATACTTCAAAAATGTATATGGAACCAAAAAAAGATCCTGAATAGCCTCAGCAATCTTGAGAAAGAACAAAGTAGGAGGGATCACAATACCTGATATCAAACTATACTACAAGGCCACTGTAATCAAAACAGTCTGAGAGCCCAGAAATAAACCCAGGTCTCTATGGTCAATTAATATTTGACCAAGGGAGAAGGAGCATAAAATGGAGTGAAAAGAGCTTCTTCAACAAATGGTGCTGGGAGAACTGGACAGGGTCATGCAAAAAAATGAAACTAGACCACCAACTTACACCATACACCAAAATAAACTCAAGATGGATCAAAGACTTAAATGTAAGCTGTGATACCATAAAAGTCCTAGAGGAAAACATAGGCAGTAAAACTTCAGATATCCCACATAGCTATATTTTCACCAACATATCTCCTAGGGCAAGGGAAATAAAGGAAAGGATAAACAAATGAAACTACATCAAACTAAAGAGTTTCTGCTCAGCAAAAGAAAACATCAGCAAGATGAAAAGGGAACCAACTGTATGGGAGAACATATTTGCCAATGATACATCAGAAAAGGGTTTGTTCTCCAAAATATATAGAGAACTTATATGACTCAACCCAAAGAAGACAGATAATCCAATTAAAAAATGGACAAAGGACCTGAATAGACACTTCTACAAGGGCATACAGAGAGCCCACAGGCATATGAAAGAATGCTCAACATCACCAGCCACCAAAGAGATTAAAACCACAATGAGATACCATCTCACACTGGTCAGAATGGTCATCATCAACAAATAAACAAACAACAAGTGCTGGCGAGGATGTGGAGAAAAGGGAACCCTACTGCACTGTTGGTGGGAATGCAGACTGGTGCAGCCACTGTGGAAAACAGTATGGGAATTCTTCAAAAAACTAAAAATGGAAATGCCTTTTGATCCAGCAATTCCATCGCTAGGACTATATCTGAAGAATACTGAAACACCAATTCAAAAAAATCTACACACCCTTATGTTCATAGCAGTACTATTTACAATAGCCGAGTGCTGGAACCAGTCTAAGTGCCCATCTGTAGATGAGTGGATCAAAAAACTGTGGCACATTTACACAATGGAACACTATGAAGCAGAAAGAAAGAAGGGACTCTTACCATTTGCTACAGCATGGATGGACCTTGAGAGTATTATGTTAAGTGACATATGCCAGGCGGTGAAAGACAAATATTATATGATTTCACCTAATACATGAAACTAATGAACAAAACAAACAAATGAGCAAAAACAGAACCAGAGGCATGGAAACAAGGAACAGACTGACAGTGACAAGAGGGGAGGGGGGAGGAAGAGAAGGGGGAAGAGAAGGGGAAGAGTCTAGTCAAGGAACTAGTATAAATGACCCATGGACATGGACAACTAAATGGGAACTGACTGTGGCAAACAGGGGAGGTGGGTGAACCAGTGAAGAGCAAAGGGAGAAAAATGGGACAACTGTAATAAAAAAACAATTTTAAAAAATATCCAAATCAATAGTTATTGGTGACAATGAAAGATGTCTTTTTACAGAAAAAAACAAACAGACTTTTTGGCCAACCCAATAAATGGCTGGCACAGACCATAACAGTCTAAACTTTCTCTACCAATTATCCACTTCCAAAGTCAGAATAAATAAGTAAATAAACAAATAAACAAACGCCAGGCTCAAACAGGATTAGAGGACTTCAAAAGCTGACACATACAGAGGGATTTGGGATACTCGTACATGTTGGTAGCACAGCCTTTCATTTTAAGCTATAGGAGTCCCTGTTTATCCATGGTTTCACTTTCCTTGGCTTCAGTTACTCATGGTTAACCACAGTCTGGAAATATTAAATGCAAAATTTCAGAAATAAATAATTCCTAAGTTTTAAACTGCATGCCCTCCTGAGTAGTCTGATGAAGTCGTGTTGTCTCACATCAACCAGCCTGGGACAGGAATTATGCCTTTGTCCAGTGTCATCCACACTATAGACTACCCACCCTTTAGGTAATTGGTTGCCACCTCAGTTATCATATCAGCTATCATGGTATCAACAGTGCTTATGTTCAAGTAACCCTTATTTTATCTAATAATGGCCCCAAAGTGCAAGAGAACTGATTCTTGCAGTTCAAATATGCCAACGGGAAGCCATACAGTGCTTTCTTTAAGTGAAAAGGTGTACAGGTATAAAAAAGAAAATTTAGGATTCAGTACTATCTTTGGCTTCAGGCATCCACTGGGGGTCTTGGAATGTGTCCCTTGTGGATAAGGGAAAATACAACTATTGCCTTATCACCTCATAATCAGGAACAAGAGAACAATGACCAGTAAACATTCCCACCTTGGATAGGAATAATAATATTGTAGTTACAATATTTTGCACACTATGCTAAGTACTTTATATAATATCACGATTATAACAAATAGCTAACATATATTAAATGTTTTATGTATACTAACTCTGACTCCTTTAACACATCACTATTCCCATTTTTGTGATTTAAAATAAGAAACACAATGAAATAGAGTGATTAAGTAATTTGCCCTGGGTCGTACAGATTCTCATATGCCATACACTGAGTGCTTTTCCATGTACCTCATTTAATCTTCATAAAACCCTACTGGTAAGTATTATTTGTAGTACCATCATAATTACTAAGGTTCAGAGAATAAGTAACATGCCTACTCACACGGCTAGAAAGTGATAGAGCCAGTTCAGTACAATAGTAAGTTAAATTGTCCCTGACAGTACTGCTCTCTTACCAATGATTAATATCCGTGCTGGTGTAGAGACTCTTCAGGGTCCCAAAGTTATATCCTCTACCCTTTTTTAATACAGATTTTAGCAAGGATATAGACATAACTGGTTTGTGATCAAACTATTCAGGTAAGATTAAAAATATGAACTAAAGGAAGACAGGAAGATGACTGCTATTTCAAGCTAATTATTTATAAGTTCAATTACACCTAACTGTAAATCTTTATTTATGTATTTTTCAATCAATCTTTTATCAATGTATTTATATTGCAACAATTCCATACAAAGGGATTATCTCCATTTTAGAGATTTCCCAGTTCTAGTTATAAATTTCACTAGTAGACATAACTTTTTTTAAATTTTAATCTGGTACAGTTTCAGGTTAATTTTATTGAAAGTGGACATCAATTTTATTCAAATCTATAAGGCATTTATATTACTAAGCAAACTTTTGATTATCAACTACAAGAATATCTACTCTATCTCTCAAATTAAAAAACACAATCTAAAAACTAAGTATGTGTATACTAAATAAAGTAAGCACCTAAAGTATGTGATCTTTAAATTGCCAGGTCCTGAAATGTCTTTAAATCATGTACATCTGCTTGTAATAATTTGGAGCAAGTAAAATACACAGGACAACTACTTAAGGGCAAATAGAAAATCACACACAAGCAAGTAAAACTATCATCAATATATAATGTTTAATAAGCATCTATGCTAAAAAAAAGTTGTAGTCTGATTAATACATTATCAAAGATGAAAATCCAAAAAAAAACAAGTCCTTACATTCAAATGTTTCAATTATTCCAAATGCAAGCAATCTTACCTCTTTAATATTCAGGGGTCTTCCACTAAGATCATATTTGTTCATGGTTTCTAGTGCTTTCTTTACAAATTCTTCATCTTTAAATTCAACCACACTTAATTGGGAAAAAAATCAGGGGAGAAATTCTTATGAACTAAGATTATTTTTTACAATCAGAAGTTTAAATATGACTTAAGATACTCAAAAAAAAATTCTTACCCACAACCCTATATCCAGGTAGATTTGTCAACATATGCAAAAGAAAAAAAATTTTATCAGTAGACGAAGTTAATGGTAGAGTCTGGCATTTACATCATTAAAAGCAATCAATTAATACAGCCATTTTTATTGTCTTTACACCTCCAGAACATAAAAGGCAAGTGACCACAAATTTTCTGTATATTTTTAAACATACCTCTTTAAAATAGTAGGATCTAGTGTAACAAGCTTGAAGCACATTTTAAATGACTCTTCCTTAAGTTAAAACTCATGTAATGTCATTACACAAATTCAATCAAAAGTAATTCAAAGAAATAATTGAAGGCTCCACTATACCTATCTTTACATTATCCTTACATAGTTACAAGTAATTCCAAAAGCTGTATTGTGCACAAATACTTTTTAATGTATATTCAATTCTATTAAAATCAAAATAGAAATTATTAATCTCACTTTTTACAAAGTTCTCAGGGGAAACTGGCTGCACACAATTTAACAGCATTCAGTTTTAAGAATGTAAAAAAAGTCACCTATGTTATGTTACAGAAACATTTGTAGTATGATCTTTAAAATATTTCCTTGTCATTGTTACTATTCAAAGTACCACTAAATGTAATGATAAAATTTTTATTTTTCATGGACCCACTGGTTTTTGCTAATAAAACTAAACACTGTTAAGAGCTTTCCATTGTATTCTTCAGTATATTCTTTCTTGTTGCTAAAAATCAAAATTGACTATCACCCAATTCCTTCTATGTTGATTTAATCAATGTCATTCATACCAATTGGTCAGAGCACTGCCTCTTATGTAGTCTGGTAGGCTACCAAATTAAGTTTTTTCAGTATAAACTTCAAACATACATTCTGAATTGACACCTGTAAGCTATATACCTCTCATAGAACACTTAGGGAATATTATCAATTCAGTGACTGAAAATACCCTTGAAGACATCAAAACACAACAAAAAAAAATCCTATATTAAATTCTATTGTCTAAGAAGAAATACTACCTTAAAGCATTACAAAAGTGAATGCCCTTATGAGCATTTACAAAACCCATCCCTTCCAGGCAACTAGCTTGATTTGTATTAAGTGTCAGACTTGCTGGTATAAAGCCTCAACTCTTGCATAATAAAATAAAAAAAATGAAACTTAAGTTTCCAAAAACTGGTACAAGTATTATACAAAAAGTAAACTGCTGAGGAACTTTTAAACCTCAAGCAGATTACTGCCCACAGCACTTACCCTTGATTTTCCTTCCGCATCCTTAAAGAGCTCCACGTATGTAACCTCACCAACTACATAAGACATACAAAAGGAAGATACCAAGAAACAATACATTTAAACACCAATTTCTTGCTTTACTGCACACCTGTGCACAACTCTACAGAAAAGCACCTATTATTCACCAACAATCAAAACCAGACCAACATACCTCCTGTCAATGGCTATGTAAATTTAACTGATTTTCAGAAATGTACATCATCCACATTCTCTAAAAAAATCTAACAACCATATTAACCTAATTCATACTACAGATCATATTTTGGCCAGCATGATATAGTTGGTGAACAAATGCACATATACATACAAATGTTCCCTTAGCCTATCATATTAAAAACTTCAACATTAGCACTTTTCAAATAACTTTAGTAGCCTACACACAACAGCTGTTTTAAGGTGACTTCCTACCTGAATGTCTTCAATCATGTTTGCCATCAAACTAAATTTACAAGTCATGCTTCACAGCAAGCCACACACTTTCTAAATAAAGTCAATGAATAAAACCAATCAAATAGTTGTCACCTTACAACAGATACACCAATGCAATTTTTTAAAATTTATTAGAAGAGATCAGCCTCAAAGCCAAGTACATAGTTTGCAGGACTGTTGAAACTCAATTTTTCAAGAGATAACAAAACTAACTTTTACAAAGTCAAGTATTAAAATTATTTTTCCCCAAAACCAACCGTGCATATAAAATGAAGATTTTCCGGTTATTCTGAAAACAAAACTGCAACAGCAGTAACACAATTTTAATATAGAACTTCAGAGACAGCATCATCGCATTCATGACAATGCAAACAAAATGAATTCCACAGCCAGATTCCAGACACCACCAAGATAGTAACAAAACAGCTTTTGGGAAAAAAAATTATCAGACCTTATTATTCATACTTTAACAGCTAAATGTATTGCTTAACTAATGCAATAGTCCTTTAAAAATCTATAAAAACTTCAACTAAACAAAGCAATCACTTTTAACAAAATTCTTGGTGGCATGCATATGCTGGCTCACTACTATCCCACTGAAATAACAAAAAGAAAGTTTTTTAAAACTTTATTAATCCATACTACCTTGTAATGAAATTGTGTCAAGTGAAAGAAGAGGAAAAGATTAATTCATGTGTCAAGAAAGAAACAAAAATCAATTTGTTGAGTCTGTGTGGCTCAGAGGTATACAAAACTTTTGCTTAGTTCTCTCCCCTTATATATGAAGATTAACAAATAGTACACTTATCAAAGGTGTTTACCTTTTTCTCTCATTAAATCTTTAATAGCTTGCCATTTCATGTCATATGGGATGTTGCTAATGAAAACTCTGTTACGATTTGGGCCCTTCTTTTCCCCAGTGCTTGAATTCTTGTCTTTTGAATAAGGATGAAATCTATGGGCCTTCTTATTTCCTGTAGATTTTTCTTTTAATTCAGATTTCTCTTCTTTCACTGATTCATCATTGTCCCTATGAATTAAAAACAAAACAGAAGTCTATATTAAATATTTGACATTTATCACTTCACTTGACAAAACTCTCCACTAAGATCTCAGCAAAGCAGCTACAAAATCAGACTGCTGGATCTGAAATTACCCAATGCCATTTCAAAGCAAGGATCTGGGCATATTACCAAAATTCTCATTTCACAATCTTTTTTTTTTTCCATATTAAAAAGCTGAAGCATCCAAATAATTACCCAGTTTTTCCCATCATAGAACAAAATAAATGTTATTAAAACTTAAGAGGGGAGATGGGTGATTTTATTCCTACAGTATGTAAAACTGGCACCTTTAATGGAGAACTAACTTTCTGGGCCATATTCGAAACTCTTAAAAAACTAATTTACAAAATGGTACCCTGAAAAAGTTCATTTCATAAAGATTAAAAGTTTCTTCCGAGAACTTTTCTCCTCTGTTGCTTAACAACATAGTTAAAATATAGTTATAACTATATATGTATATACCCCAACTTAATTTTTTTTCTATTTTCAGTTTTGATCAGCATAGAAAACTGATAAGGTATCCTAATATGTTCATGCCCAATATTTTCTGTGTTCTAACCCATAAACTAGGACAGGGTACTTCATAGAATCACGTCATTTTTGTTAGCATTATCTATAACGGGGGGATGAGGTGGAGAAGGAAACCTGAATTTTATAAAATCTCTTTTAAATGAGGCCCTAACTGAAAATTATTTAATGTCTAAAACTGTAATCACAATGCAGCTATGTGGTGCCATCCACCAACCATCTGTAGGATATAAGTACACACTTAAAGTAAAATGTATAAAAATTTAAATATATATTTTTAAAATGCAATTTTCTTTTCAGAAGGATCTTTTATAGAAGTAAGTCAATAATTACAGTAGTGAATGTAAAACTACTTAATTAAAACTGATTTTTAAAGCAATTTTTCATAAATATGTATTAATAAAAATCTCCAGGAATCTAAATCTTTCACATTCCCTGGACTATTCTGACAATCAATCAGACTTCATAATCCAGGCTCTAAATTATCTTCTAAGCCAAACAGTCATGGGAATCTCTACATTGCAGTGCTCCACACATACCTCTCACTCTAGTCACTTATTCCATGATATATAGACATTTTCACACACTACTTTTCTGAGCAGGTAACAACACAGCCAAAATAAAGTATGTAAAACTCTACAAGAACAAAAACTATCTGCATTGATATCAGCAGCATCTAGCATGGTGAATTCACATAACATGTGCTTAAAAAATATTAATTCTTGAATGAGCGACCAGTCAGATGGTGCTGATGTCTGCCAGAAAAACTGCTAAAAGTAGGAGACATTAGGGTCAAAGTTGCTTTGCCACTTTTTCAGACTTTGGCAGGGACACCTTCACTGGCAAACTTCGTCCTTTATCAGAAATGGCACAGCCTGGAAGTGATCATCTCACCTGCCCAACTCTAGCAAGTACTACTCGCCTGTACAGCAGCAATACTGAAACGGGCAACTGCTCATCTACAATGCATCAATTAAGACTGTCTATGGAAGGCAGATCAGTTTAGAGATATAGGTATGGTCTGATTAAGAAACTAAGCTGTGAGAAACAAGATGGCGGAAGAGTAAGTGGAAGCTACACTAACCTCTTCCCAGAACTAGTCTGGATTTACAACTTAATTTTGGAGAAATCATCTGGAATAACCAACTGAACACTAGCTGGAGAGAAGTCTTGTAACCACGGAGAGACAGAAAAGGCTGCTACATCACAACATGACCGGTAGGGAGTGCGAAGACACAGAAGGGCTGGCTGGACTCCCACGGGTAGCAGCTGAAGGGACTGAAAAACAGCTCAGCAGCCGGGGATTCCCCCTGAGAAGGGCAGGGTCTAAACCCCCAGCTGAGCTTCCCAGCCTACAGCAACAGAGTGGAAAGTAAAATAGTATCCAGCTGTGAAAAGTGAAAAGCCACAGAGTTTCTTGCTAGAAGGACAGAAACAGCTGGAGAAAAAGAGCTCTTAAGCGGATCACATACGAAAATATTTTGGCCCCTACTTATCCTGGGCTCGAGCCGAGGGAAGGCAGAGAGAACTAGAGACACTTGGGGAGAGTTGGGTGCGGTGGCTTTGAGGGGAGAACTGGGGAAGCAGCCGACCGGGTCCCAGTGCTGACTCATCCCCACACTGCAGGCAGACCATTCCCATCCCCTCCAAGTGGCGTCAGCCTGAGGAGAAGAAAAAGTCCAGCCTACAGGAATTAAACTGCCACACCCACGGTCCTTAAACATGACAGTTGATCACAGATTGAATAGATTAACAGCTAAAGAAGTCAGACAAAGGCAGTAGATCCATGGAAGTCTCCAACAGGCTGCCTAGGCCCAGACTGGTACAGGATCTGATGCCACCAGGGGCAGATCCAGGAAGTGAAGATCATTCTAAGAAGCACCAACAAACAACAGGAGTCACAAAAATGGGGAGACAGAGAAACAACCCCCCATTGAAAGGAAAGGTAGAATCCCCAGAAAGAGTGCTAAATGAAATAGAGTGGAGCCAACTATCAGATATGGAATTGAAAGCATGGATTATGGAGAAGCTCAATGAGCTCAGCAGAAACTACAAAGAACTCCAGGGAAACTACAAGGAACTCCAGAAAAACTACAAGGAACTTACTGAGAATTACACCAGCATGAAAAAGGACATAGAAGCTATCAATAAGAGCCAGGAGGAAATGAAGAATACGATCTCTGAATTGAAGAACACAGTAGAAGGAATTAAAAGCAGGCTAGAGGAAGCAGAAGATCGGATCAGGGAGCTGGAAGACGATGTAGACAAAAACTCCCAGACAGTGCAACAAAATGAAAAAAGACTGAACAAGACTGAAGAGGCTCTAAGACAGCTGCAAGACAACATGAAATGTAATAATATCCGTATCATAGGAATTCCAGAAGGAGAAGAAGAATAGCAAGGGATAGAAAATCTCTTTGAAAAACTAATGACAGAAAACTTCCCTAACATGAGGAGAGAAAGAGTCACGCAAGTCCAGGAAGCACAAAGGGTCCCAATGAAGATGAACCCCAACAGGCCCACTTCAAGACACATCATAATTAAAATGCCAACATTCAAAGACAAAGAGAGAATACTAAAAGCAGCAAGAGAGAAACAACTAATAACATACAAGGGAGTTCCAATAAGGCTATCATCAGATTTCTCAACAGAAACACTACAAGCCAGAAGGGAATGGCAAAAAATATTCCAAGCAATGAAAAACAAAGGCCTACAACCAAGAATACTCTACCCAGCAGGACTCTCATTCAAGATGGAAGGTGAAATAAGGAGTTTCCTAGACAGAAGAAGGCTAAAAGGATACATCTCCACCAAACTAGCACTGCAAGAGATGCTAAAGGGTCTGCTTTAAGAAGATGAAGAAACAGAGAGAGACAGAGAGGAACACGAGTACAAAGGGGGAAAATGACAATGAATAAGTACTGAAAGAAAGAAGGAACTTCTACCATTTGCAACAACATGGATGGAACTAGAGAGAATTAAACTTAGCGAAATAAGCCAGACAACGAAAGAAAAATACCTTATGCTATCACCTATTACGGGAAACTAATGAACAACACAAACAAATGAGCAAAATTGAACCAGAGGTATGTAAACAGGAATAAACTAACAGTAACAAAGGGGGATATGGGAGGGAGAGAAGAGGGTAAGAAGAGGAAGGGTCTAGTCAAAGAACATGTATAAATGACCCATGGACATGGACAACTGGGTGGGGACTGAATGTGGGAGAAGGGGGGGCAGGGTGCAGAGAAGCAAGAGGGGGGAAAAAGTGGGACAACTGTAAAGGAAAAACAAGAAAAATTTTTAGTGGAGGGAAAAAATGAAAATATAAAGAACGGAAATGCAAGTTCAGTGAATATTAGAAGGACAAGGATTTTCCTTCAAACTGTATATTTTTCTCCCTATCCGAACCCTCCAGAGTTTGGCATTCTAAACAAATAAGTAATGACACAAGTTTCTTTGCATAAAACTAATAAGACCAGTTGTTAATAGAGGTCTTTTTGACTAAGACTTTGACTGGAATGTCATGCCTAAAGGAGACATGCTTGGGCTCTGGTTGTTATCAAAAAGCCCTGAGGAACTGGGATTGACTTTCAAAGGTAATAAAAGCCCACGAGATAAAAGGCCTGGTACCTTGGTTGGATGTGCGGTCCATGGCAATCTGTCCAGGGAAGGAATGAAGGTTGTCTTCCTGAAAGATGGCTAGAAGGGACCTTAAGGCACAATGGAAAACCTGAAGGACTTGGAAAAGACAGGTGTTTGTAGGCAAGGCTGAATGCCAGGTATGTGGTTCTGCTTCTGTGCCCTGAAGGGCAGACTGAAGGTTACCCTAAATGTTCCTTGCGTAAGTTCCAGCAAAGCAGAACTAAAGATCATAAGTGATCATTTTCTGCTCTTGTTGTGTTTATGCAAATGAACAGGATAAATTAAAAATGACCTTAATGCAGTCTCTTTAATGACAAGGAGGGTAATCTTAGGGAGAAAAAAATCGTGATTCAAGGAAAATCACAATGCTCAGTGGTAGACTATAAAATAGTGCAGCTGTCTTTAAAGTTTATCTTCATTTAAAGTTTGTTTTGATTTGAAAATTAAACTATGTCTATGGTATTATCAAAGATGTTTAATTTACAGGCAAGAAGAATGTCAAATGCCTTGCAACTGGATGTCTTTCCGATAAGACAGTCCTACAGATTTAGAGACTTGTATGTGGGTTATATTACATAAATTAACATGTGTTCTCTGTTTTCAAAGGGCATAAGCCTACAATCTCATTGCCTGGGTGATTATCTGTACATATAGGCCTCACTTAATCCTGTCCGCAGCGCTGCCTCCTAAGACTCAATGGTTTGGCTGAACTAAGTGGCTGGGTTGGTGAAGAATGGGGTGGTCTGTGGGCTTCACTTTAAAACTGGTTTATCTTTTCTGTCCTAATGGCTTGGACAGAAAGAGCCCAGAGGTCTGAGAGGGGGGAAACCTAAACTATTTCCCTCAGCCCAAACTAAGTATAATGGGCAAAAGGGTTTTGGACAGGTGAGATGTACCTGGCACACCTTCCTCCAAAGAAGCCCTTCTTTTCCCTAATGTGGGACATTGAAAAATTAATACCTGTCTTTTGTCATCTAGTGGTTATGGATTGAATGATGTCTTTTAACCCTGTTGCCAAATCTGTTGCCCCCAGTATACAACAAGGATGCCAGCCTGTAAAATCAAGCATGCTGTTGTCCAGGGACAGCCAACTGACCTGGAGTCTGCACGATACTTCCCCATGTGGGAAGGCCACCCCTGCCTCCACACCCCCACTCTTATTAGGGATTTCTGGACCCAAGAGTGGTTAGGACAATGACCATGTCCAGCTTGAAGCAGCTAGAGGAGCTCGAGACCTTCGCCCATTGTCCTTTATAAGATTATAAAGGGTCTTAAGTCTGAGAGGGAGGGATTGTTATTTTTTATTCTTAAAATAATTATTTTTAATAAAAAAAAGAAGAAGAATATATGAAAGGGTGAGGCAGGAGAGCTTGTATATATGACCCTTGGGCATGGACTTGGGAGGGGGGATTGTTGGGGGAAGGGGGGTGCTGGGTGGAGGGGAGCAAAGGGGAAAAATTGGAACTATTGTAACAATATAATCAATAAAATATACTTATACAAAAAAAAAAACTAAGCTGTAATTACTCAATTTCTGAACTCTTTTTATGTCCTAAATACATTATGGAAGACAGTAAAAATATATGTAAAAACTCTTAAGGAAACAATGATATATAGTACCAAAATATTGTCACTATATCCAGAATTCCATGTAACGATTCCCAAACTATTCATTTAGGTAAACACTTCTCTTAAGGTACTTGAAATAGAGTATGACTATTCTTTTTTAAATTTTTATTGAGTTTAATGGGGTGACACTGGTTAATAAAATTATATAAGTTTCAGGTGTACAGTTCTATAATACATCATCATCTGTATATTGTTTGTGTGTTCACTGCCCAAAGTCAAGCCTCTTTCCATCACCATTTATCTCCACTTTACCCTCTTCTATTCCCCTCTCCCTCTGGTAATCACCATAATGTTGTACAGACTATGACTATTCTAAGTCACAAAAATGTTATCTACTCTTTAGACTGAATTATGCCTACCCAAATTATAACATAAATTTCTGAGAAATCAATATTTAACATCAAATGAGAAACATAGTTTTAATATGATTTTAAAAACACAAAACTATAGTATGAGATCCAAAATTAAGCCCAGTTCCATTCTTTACTGATGTAAAATACTACTCTACTTCAACCACTTTACCTTACTCCAACGCTTAATATTTTATACTAGACTCTAATGTAATTCTTAACCTCCATACTCCAAGGTGTTACTTTATCAAACTCGAATAATGAGGAGTTATAACAATACTATTTTTTCTCATATTCACTTAAGAAAAGGAGAGCTAGTATATATCATTTGGCACAAAGAAAAAGTCTACACCTGGGGAAACATCTTTAATTTCTTGTCAAAAGATGTGAACATGACAATTAAATCATGGGCCCTTTCAAGCATACAAAGATGAGTAAGACATAACGGTTTCCATCCTCAATTACTATGGATTAATCTCAGCAAAAGTCATTTCAATCTTGATAACAAGAAACACTGTGTTCACATCTAAGCAATATATAGATTTTTAAGGAAATATTTGGTAATTTTTATCATCTCCATTAATTCTTACTATTAAAAACATATGGAAATCAACTGAAGTTTGGTGTTGGGTTGGTAACTCCTTCCATTGGGTCACAGGGTCAAAAAAAGATTGTTAGGTAAATGTCCCTAGCTATTCAGTGTGAGTGACCCATACTGAACCATTACGTTTTTATGGAATAGACGGTACAAGAAACCGCTGAGAGTAAACTGACCTCTTCACTTCTTGGAAAAGAGGATAGGAGAGAGATGAATTATAAGCAATATGAAAAGGATCTACATTTGAATTTAATAGTAACATTTTCTAATTTCTTCACCTTGTTTTGTCCTTTTCCTCAATTGGAAGTCAAAGAGCCCTGGCTGGTGAGGCTCAGTGGATTGAGTGCCAGCCTGAAAAATCAAACAGCCACTGGTTCGATTCCCAGTCAGGGCACATCCCTGGGTTGTGGGCCAGGTCCCCAGTTGAGGGTACACAAGAGGCAACTGCACCTTGATGTTTCTCCCCCTCTCTTTCTCCCTCCCTTCTCTTCCCTCTAAAAATAAATAAATAAAATGTTTTTAAAAAAAAAAAGAAGTTAAAGAGATTCTTTTATTCTACCTCTCTCCTATATAGCTAAACCACAAAGAGACTTTAAAACGGAGTAGAGACATTTTGATTTGATACTTGTACTAACACTATTGCACTGATCATACCCAAGTATAGAAGGGCTTCTCTGTGTAATTCAAGGCTGTACTTTCTGTTCAGGAGTAAAGGGTGGCAGACCCATATTTAGATATTTTTAAAAAGCACATTTTTAATTTATCATTTTAGTAGTTTTCACTCATATTTATGATGCCAAATCCCTGAAAGCCCACATATTGATAAGCATGTTAGAAAGTGCTTCAGTCACTTACAGTTCCTCCGTTACTGAAGTACACCATATTCCACCTAGGAACAAACTCCAAGGAGGTAGAATCCCTTACACCCTCACCTCCTATTCTGCCTAAAGATACGGCCTATTCTATTCAAACCAAATTGAGAGCAAGAGTGTCATAACCAACCCAGCTGGTACAGATAGCTTATCTGCAATCAACTCTTAAAAAAGACTGGTCCAGATTTACTACACCGTTTCAAATATTTTTATACAAAAGAAAAGAACATTTCCATGGTCTATTTTAGTGTGAGCATATGTTCAACTGCTTTCTACTCTGAGGAATAATTGAGAGAAGGACTAAATCACAACATACTTTCAACTTCAGGTTTAAAGAGCTGGGCATATGCAATGCCTGACTCCATATCCCCCCATATAACAAGAACAAAGGGGAGCATAACAATCCCTTATAGTAACTAAAAATTATTATGAATTCGAGTCAACCAAATTCTTTATAGGCTCTAACAACAACTGAATCTTACAAGAAGTGGATTTCCTTCAATTAAAAAAAACCTTATTTTACCATTAAGAATCTACCATTACACACAGTTTTTTAAAAATAGCCTGCAGGATTGACAGACAGTTGGGGGCCGGGAAGGGTGAGTGAGCAAGACACATTTTCGTTTTTAAAGGGACTCCTCCAATTCAAGGATAACACAATGGATTCAGTTTAACAGCGCATTATTAAACTTCTTGGGTATATCTGTTCAGAAATGCCTACTGACTTTGGAAAGCAACCAAACAACTGAATTTATAAAGCTCAGCACGAGGCCGCGGAGATACGGGGATTTTCCTTTGAAATACGTTCCCGGTGGTTAGGAGGAAATGTCCGATGATGTCATCCCTAGATACTCCCTAGTGATGAACACTAACTACTAGTCTTTAAAGGGGGACCATTTTCTAGCAGGTCGTGGCTGCCGCCGGGCTTTGCTCAAAGGGTCTCCAGCCGAAGTCAGGGAAGAGTGGGTAAGCTGTGGTCTGTCGCTGCAAATGGAAAGGGGACGCCGGTCCCTCGGCCCGCACCGCGGCTCGCTGGGCCCGTGGCAGCTGGGTTGGGCCTCGGAACTGCAGGGCTGCACCTGCTCCTCCCGTCGCCCACGGCCCGAGGGCCGTTATCGCCCGATGCCCAGCCCGGCCTTTGCCCCACCCCCCACCCCACCCCAGGCCGACTTCCCGCCCCCAACCTCGTCCCGGTCCCCAGAGGAAAAGACAATACATTTTAGCGCCATTGGAGCTGCTGCTGTGCTGGGGAGGCTGTTTCTCGTTCTCAGGCGGGTGCGGTTCTCGCCGCGGCTCTCCTGGCGGCTCTGCGGACTGTTGATGCGGGCTGTCGTCGCCAGGGGCCCCGGGCACCTCAGACTTGTCGGTGTCCGCCATCCCGCCGCCACTGCCTCCGCCTCGGCCGCCTGCGTAGAGAGGCTCCGAGCGTGACAATGGCGGCGGCCGAGAAAGTGGTAACGGATCCCGACTTGAAAAGGCCCCGAGCGCTTAGTTGCCCGGATCTCGCGAGAACCAGTCGGGGCCCGGAGACTAGGAGATGGTGTGAGCCGGGGGTGGGGGGTGGGAGTGCGGGGTGGGGGAAGGGCAGGGATGGGGTGGCAGTTTAGGGACGCCATTGCTGCAGTCGTCCCTGCTCCAGGCCGGGGAGGGCTTGACTTGTGCAGTAGCTCCTGGGGGGGGGGGGGGGGGCCTCTGTTCTGCCCACCAGTCGGCCTCTTGCTTGGCACCCGGTGGGGTCTTCGCTCAAAAGGAGGCCCTGGGGTTAGAAACCTTTAGAGCGCTGATTCAATTCATTTCAGGTGGAAGCTGTTTAAATTAAAGAAGCACACACCACTTTGCATCTTTAAAAGACATCTGCAAATCTTCAGATTCCCTTTAGAAATCCTTGGAATAATGCAAATAAATCACTTGACACTTTAATGCCTAGGCACCCGGTGGACATATAATAAATAGTAATCGATGACTGGTTGCAATTCACCAAAATAAATGGCTTTGAATTTCTTGTGAGTTCTGGTTGTTCTTAATAATGAGGTTTTTCCTTGGAATTTAGCTATCAACTTATAGAAACAAGACTGAAGTTTTTCAATTCTCTGGGCAGCAATCAATGGGGAAAACAAATAACATTTATTAGAAATCTAGGTTGGCTAATAGACATTTTGGGTTTGGGTTCTGTGTTTATTATATGCTGATGGAAAGTATATTTGAAGCAGTTATAGGCTCTCAAACAAATTTAATTACCATTGGAGTTTTAAAATATAGTCATAGATTTTCCCCCTAAGTATGAAAAAGAAATCCATTAAACTTAACTCCTAACTCTTAAGTACTTTAACTTCTCATTGAGTAACGTTTTTCAACTGAAAAGTTCAAAGACCTTCCCAGATATTTCTTTTCATAAAGAAGCAAACTTGTATGATTTACAGACTTTGCAGAATTTTGCACACATTAGTGGTAAAGTTGTAGTTAGAAACATACTCAAGTATTATATAATTTCCCGTTCTTTGACGTTTCAATATGCAGGTTTCTGCACTTAATAATAAAACATTTGATTCTGAGCTAGAAGAGTTAATTTATGTCATTCAACATACACACATAGAAATCAGAACAATTATAATCATTAATGAGTACACTCGGTTAAAATACTGCTGTTTAAGGTGTCACTCAGTCAATTCTATGACTTAGTGTATGGAGAAGAACGAGGGAATTGGGTTTTGACACAGAAAACCTGGGTTAGAACCCCAGCTCTCCCACTTTCTGCTTGTAACTCTTTGGGCAAGTCACTTAACCTCTCAATTTCTCCATAATAAATAGAAATAATAATTCTTACCTTGCAGGGTTAAGGTGAGGATTAAAAGAAAGCACTTTATGTAGGGCAAAGTACTATATGAATGTGAAGTAGTATTACAATCCCTATTTCTCCAGGCTGGGTTTCAGTCATAGAGAAGTTAAGTAATATTCCCAAGAACTGAATTATAAGTACTTTCAAAACATTCATCATTCTCTGTTATTCTTTTGTTATAGTTTAATTTAATGATGAAAACTTAACCTTGGAGTTCCTAGTATATTCTTGCAAATTCCTTCAATAGATACAATTTAATATTTTTAAGAGGCGGCCTTTATGCTTAAAACAGTAGCAGTTGCATGAAGAATACAAAATTGAGTATGGGCCTGTTGAGAGAGGATGTTTCTAAAAAACACCAATTGAGTTCTTTAATAAAGATAAAAGCAAAGTATAATTTAAAATGTATTTACAAAAACAGGAGACCAGCCTGCATGCTGTAGTGTGGTCATGAAAATATTCCATTAAAATATGTATCTTGATTATTGAGCTCTTTGGCCATCTTTTAAATTCTGTGCCTAAAACAATTGCCTTACTCACTGTACCTTAGTCCTGGTTCTATAAATGCATAAAGAACAGAGGTTAATTCCTATGGAGGGATCCAGAAATCATAGATTCAAGGATCATAGAGGAGCTGGATCTTAAAAGATGAAGAGAATTGGGGGCAGATTCTGAAGAGAAAATGATTAATTCTTACCACTACATCTGACTGCTGTATAGATGGATCTTTCCTCCCTCTTTTGTTATTAAAATTGTCCTTGACTTAGCTAAATCTGCAAAAAAAAAAAAAAAAGAAAGAAAGAAAGAAAAATTGTTATTAATGTTCTATTGCTACATTCCATTTCTACATTTTCTTTTACTTTTTAAAATCTGTGTATACATACTGTAAAATAATTGAGTAGTGCTTTAGTTTTTGTTTTCTTACAGTTCCTATTACAAATGCCATCCTTTGCCATTGCACAAAATGTAGTAATAATACAACTTCACATAACAACTTGGCTTTTTTCTTACAAACTGAAATGCATGTGCATGTGTGTGTGAGAGAGGTAGCAAGACAGAGGGAGAGAGAGAGAGAGAAAAAGAGAGAGAGAGAGAGAGAGAGAAGCCATTATACATATCTAGAAATTTGACTCTAAAATCCCAAAATATTTTCAGTTAATATGTATATCATTTAGGAATTGTGTTCATCTGCTAGTAACAGAGACTGGAAATAAAATAATAGTGTCTGGAACAAGACAGAAGTTATTGCTTTCTTGAGAAAAAGCATTGCAGAGGGAGCATCCCAGAGCAGATATGGTAGCTCTGCAGTCAACATGGACTCAGATTCTTTCTATCTTAATCTTATATCATCCTAGCATAAGGCTTCCTTCTTAAGGTTTCCCTATGGCCCAGATGGCTGCTGGAGATCTGGGCATCTTGTCAACAGTGGATTCCAGAGAAGAAGGGTTGTCTCCATAATCCTCACACAACACTTCCACTCATGAATCGTAACTTAATCACATAATACACCCAGCTATAGGGAAGGCTGGCAAAAAACTTTTCACTTGGGCTTATTAACCAGAGTCTACTTCCAAACAAGAGCTTCTAGTAGCAACTAGAATGTGATCATCCTTTTATTTTTGCTTTTGTGGTATATACATACAATGGAATATCACTCAGCCATTAAAAAGAATGAAATCTTGCCACTTGCAACAACATGGATGGGCCTAGAGCAGCGGTTCTCAGCCTGTGGGTTGCAACCCCTTTGGGGGTCAAATGACCCTTTCACAGGGGTCGCCTAAGGCCACCGGAAAACACATATATAATTACATATTGTTTTTGTGGTTAATCACTATGCTTTAATTATGTTCAATTTGTAACAATGAAAATACATCCTGCATATCAGGTATTTACATTACAATTCATAACAGTAGCAAAATTACAGTTATGAAGTAGCAACAAAAATAATTTTATGGTTGGAGGTCACCACAACATGAGGAACTGTATTAAAGGGTTGCGGCATTAGAAAGGTTGAGAACCACTGGCCTAGAGGGTATTATGCTAAATGATATGTCAGACAAAGAAAAATACTATATGATTCCACTAAAAAACAAAATAAACAAGCCAACAAAACAAACAGATACAGAGAACACAAATTGATGGTTGCCAGATGAGAGTGGGATTAGAGGATTGGTGAAAAGGGTGAAGGAACTAAAAAATACAAATTGTACGTTATAAAAATAGTTATGGAGATGTACGGTAGAGCATAAGGAATATAATGAATAATATTGTAATAAATATGTATGGTGTCAGATGGGTCTTACAGTTATCAGAGTGATCACTTCCTAAGTCACATAGATGTCTAATCACTGTGTTGTACACCTGAAATTAATATAACATTGTATGTCAATTATAATTGAAAAATAAAAAAGTTAAGAATTAGAATCAAAGGCCAAAATATGAAATCAAACAGAAAGTACAGTATGATCTGTAAGGCAATTTGCTCGGCTTAATAAAATTAAATGGCTGAATTTGGAGCTATTGAGTTTCCAAACTGTAGAGAATTAAAACTTAAAAAGGAATTTATAGCTTTAAAAAATATTACAGGTTATATTTGAAACCCATATGTAGTTTCCTTTTGCATCATAGAAGTTCATTCTGTGATGAAAGGGTGGATGTTGGTTATTGTCACTAGAAAGAAAAGTATAGTTTTATTCTGACAATCAGCTCTTTACTATTTCTTTATCCTCCCCTCCCATTGCTCTGCTTAAATGAGGAATCTATTTTTTAGCATTTAGCATTCTACAAATACATTCTGAAGGAAGGTCTTAACCAGCCAAGTGAAGTTTAGAAATAAGTCAATTATGTGAATAATTCAGGCTGAAATTCTACTTTTGCCTCAATTATTCAAATAATTCATATAAAACCAAGGGTCTTGATTGAATTCCTTAGGTAACTGTTAACATTTTTCAACTGTATGATACTGGGATTATTGCCCAATAACAGATTTACTTTTAATATTGGGATTTTTTTGAAAACTAAAGATTCCTTTAATTCCCATATTTTTATTTGAGTCTCAAATTTTATTCATTTTTCTAATTTCTTAAATTACTTAATTTAAATTTTTTAATTGAAGCTCTTAATTTAAAATTTTCTGCAATCTCACCCCAGTAACTCTATTAAAAGGAATTTAAAATTTTC
Source organism: Furipterus horrens (assembly GCF_987537825.1). Taxonomy (NCBI): domain Eukaryota; kingdom Metazoa; phylum Chordata; class Mammalia; order Chiroptera; family Furipteridae; genus Furipterus; species Furipterus horrens. Next base: position 153,673,578 of record NW_028327173.1, read on the forward strand.
AAGAGCTCTGCCCTGCTTCTCTTCCTGAGTGCACAGTTACTCCCTCCTCTTTAATAATTGCATGAATTGGACTTTTTCTGTCCAAAGCCGTAGATATTATATGGTAATGTTTTTTAAATTTTTTAAACGATTCTATTTGTTGTATTTTTTAGAGAGAGGGGAAAGGAGGGACAAAAAGAGGGAAAGAAACATTGATATGAGAAACATCGATTGGTTGCCTCTCACAGGTGCCTGGACTGGGGAACAAACCCACAACCCAGGCATGTGCCCTGACTAGGAATTGAACGAGCAACCTTTTGCTTTGTGGAACAATGCCCAACCAACTGAGCCACACCAGTCAGGGCATATGGTAATACTTTTAACTATTCTGAGTTTGATATCCTAACTCAAAAAATACAGTAGTTCCCCCTTATCTATAGAGGATATGTTCTCTGACTCCTCAGTAGATGCCTGAACTTGCAGATAGTACAGAACCATATATATATATATATATATATATATATATATATATATATATATATATATATATACTATGTTTTTTCTTATACATTCATACCTATGAAAAAGTTTAATTTATAAATTAGGCACAGTTAAAAGATTAACAAAAATAATAATAAAATGGAACAGTTATAACAATATACTGTACTGCAATGAAAGTTATGTGAATGGCTTTGGGGTCATCCTTAAGTAAAATAAAGCTTACTTGAACACAAGCACTGAAATAATATGATAATTGATCTCAAAACTGAGAAAGTGACTAAGTGACTAAGGGCAGGTAGTAGGGTATGTTGTATGGTGTAGATACTCTGGACAAAAGGATGATTAAAATCCCAGGCAGGACAGAGCAAAATTTCATCATGCTACTCAGAAAGGCATGCAATTTAAACTTATGAATTGTCCACTTCTGAAATTTTCCATTTAATATTTTCAGACCATGGTTGACCACAAGCAACTGAAGCCATGGAAAGCAAAACTAAGGGTAAGGGGGGACTACTGTATTAATGAAAATAATTGCTTCATGACAAATATTGGTTTTACTGTAAATAGTTATCCACTTAATATCATTCTCAATGTCCAATTACAACATTTAAAAGAGAAAATAGATTTCTTAGAGTGATTAATAATAAGGTTAAATCCACATGCTGTATTGTGCATTTGAAAATAATCCTATAAATGGTGAACATATAGATAAATGATACAATCCTTATTCTGCTTCTTATTTGATAATGGAAATTTATTTAAGGTAACTGTGAATATTGCCAGAAGTCCACATTTCCTAGGCACACTTGCAACTATGCATGGCTACATAACTATGGTCTGGCCAGTAAGATTTAAGCAAAATGTTGTGAGGACCATGTAGGAGGTTTCTTGAAAGAAATTCACTTTAACTGGAAGAATAGCCCTTTTGTTCTTTTGCCCCTTCCTGCTGCTGCCTCGTCTGAGGCAATAGCAACTATATTGGACCATGACATGACCTTGTAATTGGAAGCTAAATGCTATAGATGGTATATCAGGAAAGTAGAATTAGGCTCTCTGATGGCTTCATGCAGTCACACAGTAACAACTCCCATATTCCTACCCCAAATTTGTTTTCGAGAGTAGGAAATAAATTTCTATCCTGACTAAATTGCTACTATTTAGACTTTTTCTATTACACATAGTTTAACTGAATCCTGATGATCATTATTTTTTTATTGAAATAACTGAGTTGCTTCAGTAGCTTCTACATTGTAATCACACAAATACTACAACTTTAAACATTTTTTTTCTGAAAACATCATTTATGTTGGCTTGTGTTCCTTCGCTTTACGTTGTAGAACACCACAGCCTTCCTACCTGATCTCCAATCTCCCTTTTGTCCTTATTGACAGAACTACAATTTTGTTTAGAGTAGCAATGTGCTCAGATAAAATGCGAGGCTCTAGGACACAAATCTATCTAAGAAATTGTAAGAAGAAATATGCTGTGGACTCTAGAAGAGTCTTTCCTAGTAAGTTCTTTGCTTTCCTTCTTTCCTGCAAGACTAAAAAATGGAATATTCCTCTTGATACCATGAAGTAAAGTTCTGAGGACAAAAGCTACAAGCTAAGGATGACAAATCAGTAATTTAGGAGACTGAAACATCTATGACCTCACAGAAGCATTGTATAAGCCCTGGATTGCCTTCATCCAAACTTCTTGTTGGAGAGAAAAATAACTCCCTCTGTCTTTAGGCATTGCCATTGGATTTCTATTACCTTACTTTCATGAAACGGAACAGAATCCAAAAATTCTATCATTTTGCAGCATTTTTTCACAAGGGTCACACCATTCCTGATGGTTCCTACAAACCTAATTTGTTAGAAGCAATGATTTTTCAGTAGTACACAAATGTGATGCATTCTTCATGGTGTATTATAGAATAGTAGGCTGAAATGATCTCATGTCTTTACATTTCAATCCACAAATTCTTTAAACAAGTTAAAATATATATATGCACATATACACAGATAAATATATACTTAAACAAACTTCATTAGGTTTGTTTCTGTGGTTTTCATGTCTTGCTTTATTCAGCAATCAGCCAGGAAAAGAAACAAAGCTTTGAATAAAGTCAAACAGTATAAATATTTCATGTAGGATTTAATGCACAAAGATTTAGAGGTTTACCACAATAATTAGTAGGACTGGGGGAAGTAAAGGTCTAGGAGTGACTTCTAGAGTTTGAAAAATTAGAAAGGGCAGGATTTATGGGGAACCATCACAACGATTCTTGTTTCCTGTGGCAGTAGGCCTCAAAATTTTTTATACCCAAAGGGTACTGGCATAACATCTCATCTTGTCAGCCATTTGATGATACCTACAAGGGTAATGTTGCTGAGATGAATGGTTTCTCTCTCTCTTCCCCTTCTAAAATTTTGCACCAGTGCCTCTCATTGGTAGAATTCAAGTTGGAATGCTGCTGGAAGCAAAGTCTGCAAAATGTTTGATACAAGGGAGATCTTTGAAGGGTAAGGATGATGCTTAGCATCAATAAGTAACATTTGACACAATTTCTAAGCCATACAGCATATTTTCTCAGGTACCCAAATACAAAAAAAAAAGAATTACTATATTCATTCATTCACTTATTCATTCATTCATTCATTTGTGTCTGTTAGATTTAAGAATGTCTGTACTTCTAAATAAGATTAAGTGTGTAATAACACTGCTAATTTACATTATTCTCTTGACTCCACTAACAAATCTCAATTTTGAGTTCCTCTAGATATCCTTCAGATTACTAAGGAGACTGCATGGTAGTATTGTCCATGTAGATGTTCTGACAATCCTAACGTTGTTGAGGAAATGTAGGCTTGCATAAGCATCTGTTTACTTCTACCAATATTTCTGCTCCTGGCCTCCTAATATCTCTGGAAAGTAGTGTCAAAAACATTTCTGAAAAATCAGACCTTAGTCTCCCCAAATGTTTATTGCTTTGCGCATCACCTAAAGTTCTGAGATAGTTATATAAGAACTATATACATAGTATGATATATAAAATACTATGCAAAAATTAACCAGTCCTCAGAACATTGTTTATACCTTCTCCTTAAAATCATTTAAATAATATCCTTTTATAAAATAGCCACTAACTTCTACTTACATTATATTGACTTTTAGATAGTACTGAGATATAAGGCCTTTTTGTAGGCCTTTCTAATTGTCTTCCATAGTTGCCAAAAGTGACTTTGTATCTTACTAAATACTCATTCAGTTTTGTTTTGCCTAAAATATGAGGGGTGTGAGTTTTATATGGTTAGTTTAGTTTTAGAAATCTGATATCAATAGGCAAGTGTTTCTTCTTTAACAATGCATACATTTCTGAAAAAAAAAAAAAAAAAACTCCTCATGTTCTACAAAATCATGAACTAAAAATAACTGGCAACCTAAAAAAAACGAAAAGACAAGCTCCAACTGAGATGAAATCCTTCCGAAATATATGTCTGATTAAAGACATATATCCAAAATATAGAAAGAACTCTTAAAATTAAATGAAAAGAGAACAAACCACCCAATTAAAAAGTGAGGAAAGATCTAAACAGACTCCTCATCAAAGAAGATATACAGATAGATAATAAGCATAAGATGTTTAACATTTTATGCCATTAGAAAATAAAAACAACAGCAATAGGGAGATACCACTATATAGCCATTAGCACGGTTAAAATCCAAAGCACTGAGAACACCAAGTACTGATCAGGAATGTGAAGCAACCAAAACACTCCTTTCCTGCTGCTAGGAATGCAAAATGGTACAGCCACTCTGAAACATAGTATTACAGTTTCTTACAAAGTATTACATACTTTTATCATTTAATTCAGCAATAATACTCTTAGTTATTTACCAAAATGAGTTGAGAAGTTATGTTTACATAAAAACCTGCACATGAATATTTAGAGCATCTTCACTCATAATTTTGAAAAGTTAGAAGCAACTAAAATATGCTTCAATAGGTTAATGGTTAAGCAAACTGTGGTATATCCATATATGGAATGGTACTAAGCAATAAAAAGAAATAAGCCAACAAGGTATGAAAAGTCATGGAGGAACCTTAAATGTATACTGCTAAATGGAAAAAAAAAAAGCCAATCTGAAAAGGTAACAGATTCTACATGACTCTATACATACATTCTGGAAAAGACAAAACTATAGCTACAGTAAAAAGATCAGTGGTTTCCAGAGGTTCAGCAGTGGAGTTGGTGAAAGGAGAGGAATGAATAAGTGGAGCACAGGAGATATTTAGGTAAGTGAAACTATGCTGTTATGATATATAATGGTGGATACACAACATTATGGATTTGTTAAAAACCATAGAACTAAAGAACACAGAGAGGGAACTCTAACGTAAACTATGGACTTTACTTAATAATGAGGTATTTCAGTTCATCAGTTGTAACACATTTATCATACTAATGCAAGATGTTATTAACAGGTGAAACTGTGGGGTAAGAGAAAGGAGGTATATGGGAACTTTCTATACTTTCTGCTGATTTTTCTGTAATCCTAAAGCTGCTCTAAAAAACTAAAGTACATTCAATTTAAAAAGTAACTGGCAAAAAACTTCCAGTCAAGGTGGAGGTGTAGGTAGACATCCTTTGTCTCCTCATGCAACTATAGAAAGAATTACTGCTAGATCTCAAAAACAAATAACACCCAGAACCATAAGAAAATCAAGATGTATGGAAGTTCAACAATCAAGAATTTAAAGAAGACACATTCATTCAGATGAGTAGGAGGAGTGGAGTCATGGAGATGGGTAGAAAGGTGGTGTGGTATGGAGAGGAGGTGGCAGCAGTGGAACAGATGGTCCCACATTCATACGTGGTAGATAAAAATTGCGAGGGATACCTTGGGAGCAAGCAATCCCAATCCCAGACCAGACCACACAGCCCAGGATCCAGCACCAGGAAGATAAACCCCCATTATCTCTAGTTATAAAAACCAGAGGGAGGGGTTGGGATGGCAGAAAAAACTGCCATTTTTTGCCATTTAAAGGGTCCACACAAGCTTAGAATATACACAAACCCCATGGCAGCAGCTGGAAGGGAGCCAATTGCATATGGGAGATGGGTGAGGTGACTGGAAGCAGGGAGAGTGTCAAGCAGGCCTCCAGAAGCCAGGCAGCAACATTGTCCCCTCTCTAAGCCGCCCCCCCCCCAAACACACACACAGAGCCACAAAGCAGTGAAGCAGGTTGCCTCACCCTGACAATTACCTAAGATTCCACCACAAAATTTGCAGGTGCCTTTGCTACATAGGCCACACTACTAAGACAGGGAGTAAGAGAAGCTCTACCTAATACACAGAAATAAACACAGGCAAGCTGCCAAATTGAGGAGGCAGAGAAATATGACCCAAATGAAATAACAGAACAACACCCCAGGAAAAGAACTAAACAAACCAGAGGTAGCCAACTTATCAGATACAGAGTTCAAACCACTGGTGGTCAGGATGCTCAGAGAACTCATAGAGAATGGCAAAAAATATAAAGAAAGAAATCAATGTTACACTAAGTGAAATAAAGAATAATCCACAGGAAACCAACAGAGAAGGGAAGGAAAGCAGGATTCAGATCAATGATTTGGAACATAAGGAAGAGATAAACATTCAACCAGAACAGAAAGAGGAAATAAGAATTCAAAAATAATGAGGAGAGGCTTAGGAATCTCTGGGACCACTTTAAACATACAAACACCTGAATCATAGGGGTGCTATAATGAGAAAAGGAAGAGCAAGAAATTGAAAACTTATCTGAAAAATAATAAAAGAAAAATTCCTTAATATGGCAAAGGAAATAGACATACAAATCCAGGAAGCACAGACAGTCCCAAACAAGTTGAACCCAAAGACACATCATAATTAAAATGCCAAAGGTTAAAGATAAAGAGAGAATCTTAAAAGCAGCAAGAGGAAAGTGGAGAGTTATGTACAAAGAAGTTCCCATAAGACTATCAGCAGATTTCTCAAAAGTAACTTTGCAGGCAAAAAGGGACTGGCAAGAAGTATTCAGAGTGATGAAAAGCAAGGACCTACAACCAAGTTTACTCTATCCAGCAAAGCTATCATTTAGAATGGAAGGGCAGATAAAAGTGCTTCCCAGACAAAGTAAAACTAAAGGAATTCATCACCACCAAGCCACTAGTTCAGGAAATGTTAAAGGGGCTTATTTAAGAAGATGAAAAAGATTGAAACTATGAACATTAAAATGACAACAAACTCACAGCTATCAACAACTGAATCTAAAAAACAAAAACAAACTTAAGCAAAAAACCAGAACAGGAACAGAATTATAGGTATGGAGATCATCTGGAGGGTTATCAGCTGGGAGGGGGAAGGAGGAGAATGGGGGAAAAGGTGCGAGGATTAAGAAGCATAATTGGTAGATACAGAATAGACAAGGGGATGTTAAGAATAGCATAGAAAATGGAGAAGCCAAAGAAGTTATATGCACTGCTGCCGATGGACATGAACTAAGTGTGAGCATTGCTGGAGGGAGGGGGGATACTGGGTGGAGGAGGGCAGAGGGGGGAAAATTGGGACAACTGTAATAGTATAATCAATCAACTATATTTTAAAAGTAACTGGCAAGGTTTAGGGAAAAATCATGTTGAGGAAAAATCAAATGTAGACCCACCCTCACTTCACAACCAGAGCACTACAAAAGCATTTACAAACCTAAAGAAAATACTGGCACAGTTAAAAATAAAATTTCAAAACATACATTACAATATATAGAACTTCACATGAAAAAAAATTAGTTAAGAATGAAGCATAATTATAAGGAAGGGTTGATTTATGAAAATAAGGGTAAATGCGCAAGGATGGGGAAGAACTGTTCAATATGAATTTCAAGGCAGAGCATGTGGCAAAACTGAGCCAAGAGGAAGAAAGAGTGGTGGATGGGCAGAGTGTATAGGACTGCTTTCCTCCACAGCTTACTGCATTCAGCTGTGTTAGTGGAGTTATAGTTAAGCTGTGTTTACCTGGTAGTCAAAACACTAATGAACTGGAGAAAATCATGTATAAACAAATTGATTTCCACACTTTATTGATATCCCCACTTGCCAGTAACTGATTCATATTATAGAAATATAGATCATAGCAGAATAAACTGCTTTTGTTTCCTTGTTTCTTTCACCCAGCAAAATAACTTAAGGCAATTAAATATATTATACTGTAGTTATGGCTCAAACATTCATGGAGATTGTGCCCAAGATACCCTAGCATACTCATTAAATTCAACAGAAACATCATAGAGGTTTGAAGTACACTTTAAATGAATCAATGTAAGGCTTATGAGCAATAAAATTAAAACCAATTAAATAAAACCTCATAGAGCACTCTGAATTGAAATAGTTGGTACATTCTCCTTTGTAAAAAAGTTTACCAGCAAAACATAGCATCTCATTTTCAGTGAAACTCTTCAAATAGACCGCAGTAGATCATTATCTACACTAAAGTATCACCATGCTCAATTCACTTATGAGTCCACGTACTTATATAATTTCTTCACTGCTGACAAAAATCCTACACAGCCATTTCTAATCAAATTTATTCAGCCTATTACTGTACTCTCTAATCCTATTTCAGCATATTCAGCATTGGCTACTTTCTAGAGATCAGATTAAAGTGACTCCATCTGGTTTCTAAGGAAATCTAAGGGAAAAAAACTAATGATTGGGAGAAAATTACACACACACACACACACACAGACACACACACATGTACAAACGCCCCACACCAATAACAAACAAACAAACAAACAACAACAAAAACCACATAGGTTTTAAGACAGAAAACTTAATTGCAAAACTGAGAATGGGACCGTGGATTATTTATTTATAGCAGAAATTTTTTAATTGCTCCTTGCATTACTTTGGGATTATAAAAATGGAGTTCCAAGGGCCCGGGAATGCCTTGACTTGTGAGCAAAATTATCTGCATCTGTGTATTTTTAGATAGAGGGCATATATTTCTTATTGAAATTTCAAAACCATTCTTGATCCTCCAAAAATATGTAGAAAGAAAGTGTAGGTATCTTCAAATGACACTCAAAACAAGTAGAAATGCATTTTTAAAAAATAAACAGTTGACTTTTGGATATAGCTAATTCTCTAATACCATCTAAAGCCAAATATCTATTGGATTGATTTTGTAAATATTTATAATAAAAGTAATTCATATTTGCCTTTAAACATTTTAAAGTTTTTATTTGAACGTTTTAATATCTAATATTTGAGTAAATAACAACAAAAAGGCACAGCAACATTCAAACATTTTAGCTCAGGAAGAATAATCAAATTTCAGCCAGACCAATTTCCATAAAAACCTGAAGGTAACATGTTGATCCATTAAGTTCAAGAGATGATTCCACTATAATAAGTGAGAGCAGGAAGTCTAGTTAACTGGAGCCAGGGTGGCAAGAACTCAAAGCAAGCAAAATTTTCCTTTGAAAAGAACACCGAGCTAAATTGTTAAAGGAAATTTCTTGCTCTTGGTTCCTTTGTGACACCCTCATTCTTGAGTATATTCATTAGGGCAGACCTGTCGTGTTCTTTAAATTTCTATAGTTACCATGTCTTCTAACAAGGTAGGTAATTAACACTTCTACTCTCTGACATAGCAAAAAGTCCTAGTAATATAAGAGACACTACTAATACTGTGTAAAAGGAGAAAAAAGGAAACAAAATGTTTATAAATAAAGCTGATATATAGATATATAAGTTGAAATTTTCTTCTGGTAGCTAAACATTGATTATTAAGTCATAATAAATTTGATTTTATCTTCATATCAAACTAGATTATCATTTTTTCAATGTTTTAGTATCTTATTAAAAACAAACTTATGAAACAACCATATAAATTCGCTCAGTAGTCAAAATTTTCTCCAAAAGCAGAAACATAAATGTGTTTATTTACTTATTTTTTATTTACTGACTCCATTTCTGATTTTATGAGGACATTTACATGAGGACATATATTAAAATTGATAATTTGAAAAAAAATTATGTACCAATATCTGGGAAAACAAATTGCATCAGTAAAAGCAATAGAGAAAAAAATGCAAATATAAAGGCCTTAGTCTTATATAGTAACTAATTTGTAGCTTTTAATTTGACTTTGACATCTCTGGTAACTAAAAGTAAAGGCAGATGTGATCAATTATATGATATAATACATTGTACATAAGAAGAGAATGCATCATTTAATTTGGGATGATTTAAGTGGGGAGGAGTGGTGTAAAATTCAATTCATGAAATTGATATTAAAAGAAATGTTTTTGGGGGGATGTCATAAAGGAATATAAAGTTACGTGTTGGGCAAGTTTTTAGTAACAATCTTATAGTTGACATAGAGCAGGTTGTGTAAGCTGAGGGTTGTTTTATATAGAGTATTTCTGTATAAGCTGAAAGTGTAATGTCAAAGCATAGTAAAGGCAGTTTTGTTGGAGGAAGATCTAAACAATGCCACCCACATATTTACCTCTCTAATAATTTGGATTGCTCTGAAAATAAATCACTGACTACCCAGAAGCATAGGTTAACCGCATGTTCTTTAAAGAGCATTCAAATATTTCATATTTTCCAACAATTTTTTTAAAAATTAAAATTGGAGAGCAGACATTAGTCAGGACCTAAAATACAGGTATTCTGGGTTTTATTCTATTTTTCATTACTTCCTTGGCAATAAAGAATAAAATATCAATTACTAATCTCTGTGCTTCTATAGAGCTTTGTAGAAATTGCCAAGTAGTTGTGCAATGTATCTCATCTCACAGAGACATGTCTCATCTATCTTTGTATCTCTGCATCTAGCAAAGGAAGTGGAACATAATGGATTTTTAATCCATTATTCTTTCCTGAATAAGCCACTTTCCAAAGCATCACCTTTGTTAATATAAGTGGGAAAAGGTTAAGGTCATGCACCAACTAACACCAAGGAATCTAATTTAAAGTCAAAACTTTCCTCTGGCATCAATTCAAAATCATTAACTAAAAGCACTCCATCAACTGACATGGGTATGGATTTTTTAAAACACCAGAAAAAATTCCAAAGGAACCTTCAAAATCTAACTATATCTGTATTATATCAATGACATGACAAATCATCTTTCACTCAAATGATCAATGACAGAATGGCCACATCACACTTTGTAAACTGAGTGAGATTTATGCCAGTAACATCCAGATTTTTCAAATCAGTGGCATGCACACTTTCTATTGAGCCATATTTAAAATCATAATTTTACAAGTCAAGTTTTCTAATCATAATAAATTCTTTGAGTAAGGCCCATGCATCAACAGTAGAATCATGGAACTTAGTCCTGCTTCCTTGAGCTGGGCTGAAAAAGAGAATGGTGATAGCAGACCATAGTATAAAAATATAGAGTGAAGTAAACTATAGCATGTTTCCAGACAATGTCAAAGTTAAAATCAAAATCAAATGATCAAATTCATACAGTTTGTTAATATTATGCAAACAAGATGATTAACACTTGTACTTATATGAATAGAATATTCTGCAACAGGCTGGAAACATACAGAGAATAATAGATGAAAGAAAACAACCTCCTTTCCCATGCTCTATAGATGACTGCATTGCCAGAATACTGTGATATTTCTAGCACTTTGCTACTTTAAGTGTGGTTCTGAGACTAGCAACCTCTAGCATCACCTGTGATATTGTAAGAAATGCTAAATCTGAGACCCAACTTCACATTTACTGAAGGAGAACATTCATGTTAGTAAGATCCCTAGGGGATTCATATGTACATTAAATTTCAAGAGACACTGCTTTAGTACCTAGTACAAAAAATAAAAATAAAAGGAAGGATGTTAGTGAGTTTTTTAAAAGTCTATAAGACCATGGCTATAACCGCAAGAAAATACTTCTATTTTTTTTCTTGGTGGGCAGTTAATTCACCCATATTATAAGATGAAAAAGAATAACCTTCTTGTTTTCAGTAAAGTCAAGTATGAAATCCAAGTTATACATTGCCCATTTTTGTAAGACCATATAATTTTCTGAATTTGTAAATACTCTAAGTGACCACAAAGTTTGTCTTTATTATTAAACTATAACACAACTTTACATTGTTTCATTTTTAAATGAACAATGAAAAATTCTGTATTTAAATTTACCCAATCTCTGACGATTTAATAATTCATAAGGTCAATAATTAAGTTTTAAAGAGATCTACAGGTGTTTGCAACTTGTAGGTTCTGTATATAGTATCCAAACATGAACAGAATTGGAACCTAATTGAGTTTGGAGAATGACAAGACCCCTAAGTAAGAATGAGGTGAGAGATTTTTGCTGTTTTTGTTTTGTTTTGCTTTCAATGTGGCTTAGGCTTGGATTTTATATATTTAACACAGTTTAGAAAATGTTCCTCACAACTACATATGGGCTTTATCGGAGCGTTCCTTGCCTGGTGTCATTCAGCTCCTGTGTTGGAGCTAGGTCTTACTACGCAATGTTTCAGCACTACGGACAGCGCCTAGGCACCTACTCCTAAGAAAGGGAGGGGATCCGGTTGGGTTTGCATAGAGGAGAAAAGGTAGAGCAGGGGAAAACAACCCGAAATGCCGCATGCAGTCCCCAGTCAAACCTTTCACTGTATCTTCCCTGTATCGGAGAAGAAAGACGTAAGAATTTAGAGCCCTTACAAATGCGCGCGCGCGCGCAAATATTTACACACTGCTACATCGAAGTAATCCACATTTTCCTGCAAATACACTCGCGCGCGCACACGTACTTCACGGGCGCCCACGTCCTCCGCCTCTCACAGACAGATACAGACATTTACACACGTAGGCCAGGAAAGCGCTAAGCACGGTCCTGTGACTCCACGCAGGTTCCCAGGACACGCCTTTTACATTATTACTGAACCGATCAGCGAACACAGACAAACCTGCCAACAGTTAAGTCTACTCGCTGGATTTCATCTCCATGGCAACAAGCATGGAAGGTGAGACAACCCTGCCTGAGAAGTAACTTTCTCCCCCTACCCTGCGCATTAACCGAAGGGTCCCAGGGCAGTCCAGATGAGAAGCATGTCCTCATTCTCTCGTTATTTCTGATGCTAGGAAGAAGGAAAGGGGGTAGGGGGGAATGGGGGAAGGAGCCTGCAGGTATGGTGAGTTCAAATTCTAAAGGAGAAAGAGCACAAATGTTTCTGCTGCTGCTGCTGCTGCTGCTGCTACCAAAAGCAAAACAAAACAAAAGAGCATGTATGTGTGCAGTTTGCTGATGCTTCTCCCATGTTTTGCAGGCGGTTTCTATGCTCCAGTTTAATGTGTCCAAAAAGAACTGCAGACAAACAAGGCAGAATGATAATGATAGTCTACGTTTCTCTAGTGAGACATTTTGAGAGTTTACAGACAAGGTTTTCAGTGCTTTGGAAGGAACAAATACCAGGGTCCTTGAGGAGTCATCCAAAGATTCTCTTAAGAAGGAAATTCTCTTAAGATTGAAATCTGAAAGGTTGGGGGATGGATTTGGCAGACCCCAAGGTTTTGGATCCCTGGGAGGCCTGAAATTTATGCACTTCATCATGATGAAGACATCTGGGTTTGTAATTTAGGGTTTTCTTTTGATTCCAACACATTCCATTCCTAATGACTAACTATCTCTGTGCAGATGTGGCCTCAATATTCCTTTCCCTCTACTTTTAATGGGATTTAATAACCTTGTGGAGGTATGTGTGTATATGGGAGGATTGTTATTTTTTAAGCTTGGGTTTTCTTATATGTCTCATTTCACAAAATTATAAATGTACATTTTATTAGCATTAGAGATTATTATATCTAATGACCAATATCAAAATACTTTTCACCCAGAACATCATAGTCCACTATAATAGTTGTTATTTCCAATTTACTGTTTGGAATATTATTAATAGATAGATAAATGGGAAAAAACCTGTTGATTAAAATAAAATACAGGAGTTTCTTTATTTTTAATGGGCACATATGGTGTTTTCAATATTGGTTCTCAAAATGCATGTTGTTGCATGCAAATTAAATAACTATGTTTCTGAAAAAATGAATTATATCTCCAATTACTAAACTTATATCATAGAAAAAGCAAACATCACACATAACATTGATGTTTATAATAGGTTATATATCAGGTACAAAAAATACTGCTATCTTGGCTCAACTACTCACAATGGTATTATTTGTAAGATTTTACATGGAATGATTTTGTTTATTGGTTAATAACTGCAGTGATATTTGGGCCTTTTCATATCTATAGGTATACCCTTGGCTCAATCCTATTACTTGTCAGGCCTTAGAGATCCCAGTTTTTGACAATTGGCATGTAAGAATTGATGGGTTTTTAATTCAATTGTTCACTTCTAGAAGTACCAAAATATTTATTTCAGTGAATATGGCTAAGGCCAATATATTATCATTTGCAGTAGTACTACAAAAATGTACTTCAATGCTTTAATCACAATACATATAGACCCTGATATTTAAATTGATGATTTTATCCATTTTTTGTTGTGCAGCATTTTAAGAATAACTTCTACCACACAATTTTACATTCTACTCTTTTTTGAAAATTGTATTTCTTAACTATTTTTCTCATAAATGTTTATTTATTTATGGTTTTGTAACTTTATAGTCCAGATTTCTCTCATTTACTGTTTCCCAGTAAACAGGATATTAAAATGATGGTTTCCCTCTGAAGTAGGCATTAAAATGTCCATTGTGCAGGAAGAACCTGATGATTTTTTTTGTTTGTTTTTGCTTTCCAATTTCTTACAGGGATTAGAGAAACTGAAAACGTATCATTTATCCACAGTTGCTGAGTAATTTTGGATATTTATTAATTATGAAGAAATCATTGTTGTAATTGAAGACTTCTATTTATTCTTAACAATATCTTGTTATTGACATTGCTTTTATATCATATTATCCTCTACACCAATAAAAAGGTGCAAAGCACAGCCCATTTAGCAGTGTACTCTGAAATACTTTAGACTGTGACAAAATGAAACAAGCTGTTCATCTCACAGAACAAGAAAAACGAAGAGTTTAGTCAAATGTTAGGAAATTTAGGCCTGAAAATACACTTATTTCAACTTCTACGTATATGGCTTAAATTACCAGGAGCATCTGTTTGCTGAAGATATTGTTAGGCAATTGCTTAATTTTGTACTTATCTGATTATGTAGAAGCAGCCTACAGAAATGGGCAGGCTTTCTTCAACCTTGAATACTACACTTTCAGCTATTCTCCTTGACCTGTATTTTGTTTATATTTTCAGTACAAGGTAGAATTTTAAGATTAATATAATACATTAAGGTCTTTCTTTTAAGATATTAACAAAACATCTGTTCTTTCTTATCCAAGTTTTTTGTTAAAAATGGCAATTTCATAGTTCTTTTGAAACCCAAGTGAATTTATTCAGCTTTACTTTTAAAAACTGAATATATAGTCATGCTTTTATTATTAAAAGTTCTTAGCCTAGTGATCTCAACTTCTGCACTTTTAACTTCTTTTTTTTTTTTTTTTAATTTTTTTATTTTGGTTTTTCAATTACAGTTGTCCCCTTTTCCCCCAATTTCTCTCCCCCACCCAACCCACCCCCTCTCCCACAATCATATCCCTCCCCGTTGTCCATGTCCATGAGTCTTTCATACAGGCTCTTTAATTAAACCCTTCCCTTACTTATCCCCCTTCTCTCCCTCTCCCCTCCCCCCTATTGACTGCTATTCTGCTCTTTGTTCTATTTAGTTCCTTTGTTTGTGTTGTTCTTTAGTTTCCTGTATTAGGTGATATCATATGGTATTTTTCTTTCTTTGCACTTTTAACTTCTGTGCAAAAAAATTTTCTTTTCTGTCCAGCTTCCTTTACTACCTGACTCCATTTTCTCTTCACCTATTACTCCTAAACCCTCTTCAATTTAGTTTCCCTCCTGGACTTTCAACTGAAACTTTTAAACGATGAAAAAATTCTGAATGGAAATGCCCTGTTTTTCAGTGTTTAGTTCCCATTACCACTGAAGAATTTGACACTGTTTACCCTCACTTTTAGCCTCCTTTGTTACAGGTGAACTTCCTACTGTGGATTTACTCATGTCTCTGATCACTCCTTATATAGCTCCACAAGCAGATTCCATTTTATCCTTGTAAAAGAAACATTCATTGAGGCTCATTCCTAGGCTTCTTGCAGCTTCAATCCTTTCTAGTACCTGCAACTAGAACCTTAATGGAATTACAACAAAATTGCCTCCTGGATCAATTCATAACGAGTAGATCTGACTTCCTACAGGATCACAATTCAAATATTTGAATGCAACTACTGTCCTTGATCTTTCCTTTCCTAATCAAAACTCAGCAATTATTTTCACCTCTTAAATTTTGATCTGCAAAATTTTGATGCTTCTATGTGTTAGACTTTCTATCTGGGATGCATTCTTCTATACGAACTTTATTTGATAAGAATGCCCTTAAGATCTTCTCCCCACTGGCAATTTTATGCTGGACAAAATGATCTGGATTAATTTATTTAAAATTTCCTATTAAAGTATCTACTATGATCCATGAATTCACTAAGTCCAGAACAGAACTATTCATTTCCTTTCTAAATTTACACTTTGCTCATTTTTCTGTTATTTTGGTTAATGAAAGCACTGTCTTTATGCTTGTCTAGCCTTTATAGAATGGAGTCATCTTTGATGTATCTGTCTTTATGGCCCACTATGTTAGTTGCTGAATCCTATCCTTCATATCTTTATATATATATATCTTTCAAACCCATACCATCTTCCACACATTTACTCTGTAGACCAGGCCCTCACTGCTTCTCACCTGGGCCATTTCTTTTCCACAATGTTTCCTTCCTGAAATCTATGTCTACTTCAGTCTCATCATTATTGGCCTTTAGGCAAATAAATTTCACACTCAGCCTGACAGTCAAGATTTTTCAAATTTTGGCTTAAAAGTTCCTTTCTAATGGTTTGTTTCCATTATTCTCCTTTGCGTGGGCCATATTGCTCTCTGTCCTCTGAATGAATCCAGAACATTTTTTTGCCTTCATATTTATTGTCATGGTCTTTCCTTCCACACAAATCTAAGTCTCCTCAGTTCCCAGACTCATTTCAAATACAATCCCTTACAAGAAAGACTGCTGATCCCTAAATGGGTGAAATCTCCATTCCCTCTCAACTTGGTTATCCTTTTTGAATCTCTTTTTTCATCAAGATGTTAAAGATAATGTCAATTTTGTATTGTTATTATAGAGATTAAATAAAATAACATGTAAGGTAATGTTTGATACACAGCCTATGTTAAATACAAGTTTGTTTCCTTTGTAGAAGCCTACACCATTTCATTCTTATTTGTGCATGGATCCCCTTCCTTACAAGTTGGAATTTCTTTGAGTAGAGAGGTCCATGTCTATTAGAACATATTAGTACCAACTTAGTAAATATTTTTACATGGTACCTTCATGATTTTTTAAAAAATCAAATAAAATTTTCTTGTTCTTTTTATTTTGACTAAATGTATTTTCAGATTCTGGATGGTTAAAACTTAGATATTTTAAAACCAGAACTTTATTAGTCAAATATTATATTTTTCAGTAAATTTAATTTAATTCAATTCAGATATTTTTGAGTATTTACAATATGCCAAGAACTGTGGCCATGACTCAAGAAGTAGTTAGTTTTCCATTAAAAATGATAAATAACTCAATTTACAGGTTATCTAAGACTCTAAGAACAAAGCATTATCTGATATATGTTAGACATATAGTAATACAAAATATAAGGGTGTTTGTGTTTCTAACTAGGAAGATACCTTGCTTTTTCAATTACTATCCACATTCAATATTATTACTATTTTGTATTAGTTTCAGGTATACAGCATAGCAGTTAGATAATCATATACTTTACAAAATATCCCCCCTAATATTTTCAGTACCCACCTGGTACCATAAATAGTTGTTACAATGTTATTGGCTCTATTCCCTGTGTTGTACTTTACATCACTGTGACTATTTTTAACTACCTGTTTGTAGAAAGATTCCTTGTTTTAATTTAATAGTGACAAATTAGTTGTGTTTTATTGCCATAGCCAGAAAATACCTTTTTTAAATTTATTTGTTTGGTCATTTAGTAGATTTCAATAGAAAAAAACAGTCTAGTGGATTAATCACTGGCTATGAGCCCCCTTAACAAGACTTAAATCTTTTAATGGATCAGCTGTGACCCTGTGTCTGTGTCTACATTATGATTTTTAAAAACACATAAACAAATTTAGCCAATATCATAATTATACTCAATGTAGGCTATCTCTACATAATGGCAAAATGTACAGATAACTAAAGCTGCCCAAATGTTTTAACTTCTGTGATACAAATTGTTGTAGGTTGAGATCCTCAGAAATGAGATGTTGAGGTCCTCAGAAACCAGGTTCTGAAGCAATTTGGTGTGAAGGCATATTTATTAAGTACATAATGCCCTTGGGTTCAACCCTGTGAAAGAGCATGGAATTAACCTGGAGTGAACAGAAGCTGAACTGTGATGTGGAACCATGTGGAAACCTAGAACTAGAATTTTCCTTCAGAATTTTGCTCCTTTGTGTCAAGATATCTAGGTCATTTAATTTTTACATCATTTGGTCATTGAAAAGGATCTTCCCTAGGAAGTGTCCTGACTTTGGTGGGGCAGCTTTCTGCTACTGAGGTCATCTGTGAAAGGGGCTAACAGTGGAAGACCAGCTGCTGGCAGCACTCCCAGCTGCTGAGCAGTAAGTCACTCAGTGAAGGGAGTCTGCTGGGCACGTCACAGTGTTCACCAGTAAAGCAAGTTTACTGTCTCCTATTACCCACATGTCCCCTGAAATATTCTTATAGTATAGCCTAGAAATGTCATGGATTTAACGAAAAAATAACTCAAAAAAGTTACTTGGCCGAATCAGTCAGTTACATGACAAATGTTTGTTCCAACATCTCCAAATAAAAACATCCTGCTTTTCAGTTTTTCCACCCATTAAACAAATGAACCAGAGTGTGTATAGATATCAATAAAATACTTTCAATTGACAAAAGCAATAAAATTAAAGATTAAGACAAAAAAGTTCTAGTTAATTCCCAAGGTCATTACATATTCAGTACCATCTCCTATGGCTTCTGTAGAATAAATTGTACAACAAGAACTCAATCTTTAGAAAAACCATTCTAAGCCACTCTAAGGGGTTCTAATTTTTTTTAAGTATATTCACTATACCATACTTATTAGGACATAAAAATGACTCGATGGAAAGAAATTTAACAGAGGGATTGATACAATATTTTTTTCTTTTCAGTAAACAAAAGTCAAATAACCAGTGTACTCCAGAATGTATTGTAATCCAAGCCACTATAAAATAAAATATTGTTTAATATTAATTAGTGTATTAGTTGGTAAATACTTCTGAAAACAAGAAGTCTTGTTTCTATTAATTACTTCCTTTCTCTATTCCTTACCTCCTATCAAAAAATATCTGAAGGGCCAGTCATTTTAATAAACATAGTTCTTAAAAATTATCAGAAGAAGCAACAACCAAAACCAGAAGCCAAATTTCAAAATGACAACAAACAAAAATGTTCTCAGTTATTGGATGACCAGCTATTTTGTGATAGTCCTCTCAAGAAGGGTAGCTCTGGATTAGTAACCATTGATTTAATTAACTGATTCACATTGTAATTAATTTAATTAACATTAAGACACCAAATTCTTTTGCTTCAATTTGACACCCACTTTACCAACACTTTTACTGTAGTTTTAGAATCTCAGTATAGTAGGAGCTTAGTGGTGGGAAGCTAGTTGGGAGGGGACTGAGGAGCTTCCCTTGAAGCTGCGTTTTCATAGAAAACATGCTGTTTAATTTGGATTCTGTGTATATTAGGGTGTTCTGAGAGCTAATGGAGATACTGGAGATATGGCTAATGGTCTACAGAAACTGTAGCTTGTTACTTGCAAGTTGCTATGCTAGGTACTGCACTTATAAACAAAATTTTAAAAATAGTTTCTCTCTTAACAAACTGAGATTTAGTTAATGGAATAGTAGTAGAAAATACATAAATATAAGTCTAAAAGCTAAGGAGCGAAAAAGGGAGAAAACATTAAAAGGATCAGAATCTGTTTCAAACAAAATGGCACAGGAGATGGGCCTTGAAACATGGGCTTGAGAATTTGACCAGCTCACAGCCTGTAATTATTTATGATAGTATCTACACATGCCAAATTAGATGATAATCTGGGTCAAAGAAGCAGTGGCTTAACCACTTCACAATGTTTTTGATAAAAAGCTTTTAGGGTTATTTTAATATTTACCTTCATGCTTGATTTTATATTTAGCCTATACAGGCACAGTTTTTATGTGTTCACAAAGGCAATGACTACAATAGGAGTATCTTCTCCAATGCCAATTTGCATATCTAATGATGTTTTCAAACATCTTTTGTGAGTTAAGTCAAGAAAGTTTGAAAAATGCCAGATTTTATAAAACAATTTATCTGCTCAATACCACATGCAGATAAAACTAAACTGATTCCAATTTTACATCTAGGCCAAGAGGTGACTCCAGCTGGAATTCTGAAGAGCCACAACAATGTGACAGTGAATAATGAGTAGTACCTACTGTGGCAACTCTTCAGCTAAGATGAGTGTCAACGAAGTATCGGCTTTCTCATTGACTTTGGAGCAAAAAACTGGCTTTGCTTTTGTTGGGATTTTATGTATTTTCTTGGGACTTCTTATTATCAGATGCTTCAAAATCCTATTAGACCCGTACAGTAGCATGCCTTCGTCTACATGGGAAGATGAAGTGGAAGAATTTGACAAAGGGACATTTGAATACGCACTCGCCTGACAGTTTCAGCTTTATGGCTTTTAGTGCTGTGCTCTGGGGACATGTGGTGGTTACAATTATAATTGCCTTGAGAGTGCTGGAGACAGGCTCTTTTCATTCACTAAATTCAATAAACATGTGTGGTTAATTTATCCACTATAGTGTGTTAGTGATAAACCATTGTTGAATTTCCTCACTTTCCTCTGTCCCCCAGTATTGAGGTTTCTAATGAATAGAGTGGAAGGATTATTCCAGCCATACATACCATCTTTAGTCTTACCTCAAACATCTACCTTAAATCTCTGCCTCCTTTTTGTGCTGATAAACTGTGCCCGAGCCTTCCAGCTTCTGCCTCTCTGTAACACGAAGACACTTTCTCCACATTCCCAACTCCAGCCCACTTAACATTAGAAAATCAGGTGTCTTAAACATAAGGGACTCTCATTCCAAAGGATAAATTTAATATAATTTTCCTAATAATAGCCATTGGTCAAAATGTTCACGGGTGAAAATAAACTTTCACAAAACTAACACACAAACCTACAAATAGACACAGGCCATAAAGACCCCCACATCTCACAGTGCCCTGACCCTTCTAAACATTCTCCTTCTTGAATCTCTTACAATAAACTCTCCTAGATTGAGATTCAACCAGATCTGCTTCATACTGATGCTTCCTCCTCCTTGCCCTTTCTAAATTAAATTTATTCAGGTGACATTTGTTAATAAAATTATATAGGTTTCAATTGTATAATTCTATGATATATATTGTGTATATTTCATTGCACTCCCACCACCCAAAATCGAATTTCTTTGATATCACCAAACACTTGACCCCCTCTACTCTTCACTACACCAACACCCCCTTGTCCTCCTGGTAACTATTGCACTATTGTGTCTATGAGGGTTTTTTGTTTGTTTGTTTTTCTCTTTTATCCATTTGTTGCTTTCAGTTTTATATTCCACATATGAGGGAAATCATATGGTGCTTGACTTTTTCTGTTTGACTTATTTCTCTTAGCATGAAATTGTACATATATACAATGGAATACTACTCAGACAAAAGAAAAGATGAAATACTGTATTTGTGACACCGTTGCTGAATCTTGAGAATATCCTTCTCTCCTTTTATTAACAGCAAAAAAGTAGCATTTCCAGGGTGACCTGGTTGAAAGAGCAAGGTTCTAGAAATGAGAAGCCCATTCTCTGCCCTGCTACCATTATAGCTACATGAACATGATTAAGCCATCTCATCTCTGGGGACTTCAGTGAGGAAACTCACTAAAGGATTTTTAATATCCCTTTGAATTCTAGTGTCCTGTGAACTCTGAAAACATGCCTGGAAACCCAGAGATCTGAGATGAATGAGGACTTAAGATGTGAGAAAAATTTTTTTAAGTTTAGGAGCCTAAACTCAGAGATATGAATTTTAATGTTGGCCCAGCCAAGAACAAGCTTTATGACCTAGAAATTTACTTACAGAAGACTGACTTTTTGCATCTGCAAAACAAGGATAAAGAAATCCACCCTGCGTGTCTTGCAGGAATGCTGAGAGGACTAAGTGACATAATAAATGTGAAAGGAATTTGAAAACCAGAAAACACTGTTTAAACATACCTCACTATCATTATTATCATTGGTAATAGTAATAGAGGTTCTAAAAGCTTAAAAAGCACTAATTTAGTGTAAACTATTCAACCTCTTTAGTCTTCATTCTCTTTTTTTTTTTGTTAAGTAAAAAGAATCATATAATTCCAAATTCTTTCCAACTATAAAATTCTGACTCTCAGTGATCACTGAATGGAGGATTATCAGGAGATAAACAAATACAAAAATATTTGTGTCACTTGAAAACATACTAAAACAGAATGATTGATATTTAACACTAAATTAGGTCCTTTTTATTTATTATGTAATATGATACTTTTATTAATCCTTTGAGTTCGGTATTACTATTTCCATTTAATTATCTCAGTTTTACAGATAAGAAACTGAAGTTGAGAGAGACTAATTTCCCAAGGTCACCAAGCCAGGGAGTGGTTGTGTTAGTAACTGAACTTGGGCCATCTAATGTCAGAGTCCTTGTTTGTAGACATCCTCCTCTACTCTAACACTGTCCACATAGTTCTCCATATCTTACAAATATGGTTACTACTCGGGTCTATGGCATTCTAAAATCAGCCACCTCAGTGAGATTCCCAGATACTTTCTATCTCCTAGTAGATTTAGAATACATCTGTGCTGGCTATACCTCAACAAGATATAAATACCTCAACAAGGTTCTTCAAACCCCAGTAGATACAGGAGTGTCAGCTTGAGACAACTTGTAGCCAGTTAGTAATTTGGTCCAAGAACAGTTCATAGAGCCACATCAGTTAGACACTCTGAAAGTTGTATATGTCAGGACACTAGGCATCTTCTTTGTGACCCAGGCTTTTAAAGTATTCACTAGGATATACGTCTAAGTACCAGATACTCCATTTGCCTCCCAGGGAAGACACCTACCAAGTCCCTTTATTTTGGTGACTGGAACATATGGTTGGATCTCTATTTAAGAAAGAAAAAAGGCCCCCAAACCAAAAGACAAGAACATTTTATGAAGTATAAGCATTATTTCTGAAAGTTCAACATCCACAAGCTTCTTCAGATCTCAACTTCACCATAGTATTATTTCAATCCCTCTAAACAGAAATTATTTCAACCAAAAGTACCTTCAGCTATGGGATATATTCATGACCTCTTGTACACCTTAGATGTTTTGGGGGGAGAGAAGAAAGAGAGGTCAGCATCTATATTTTCACAGCAAGCAACAATATAAAAGATATAAAAGGCTGCTTCTAGTATGGACACAACATAGAAGTTTCTTGAAATGTTAAGCCTTCTAGAGATAGATGTCCAATGTCATAGCCAGATCATTCCCCACTGGCTGTCCTTTCCCAAGAGCATTGTTAGGGAGGACAGGAAGAAAGACAGACAAGAATAGCTCTAGACAGTTTCCTTTCAGTACCGTACTCACCAGTCTGAAATACCTAAATCTGGTTTATCTTTCAAGGTTGGCTTTACGGATGGTGTAATTTCATTCATATCCCCCAAACCATCTCCCCAGCTCCAGGATGTCTGAAGCCTTTTAACAGAGAACAAAGACTTATTTCACAGTTTGAGATAAAAGTCTTAGAATTTAAATGTCTGCTTGATATAAGACCAAAACTAAAACTAATTCTCACTACCATGTAGTCAGCCAGCAAGAAAAAAGGAAACTGACCACTATCAAGAGCATTCATAGCCTGTGGTAGAGTAAAAAAGTTTAAGAAGTAAATAGGTAGATCATATGGTAATTCTATTTTTATTGAAGTATAGTTATGTAGACTATTATATGTTTCAGGTATACAACATAGTGATTCGTGATTCTACATTTATATACCTTACAATGTGATCACCATGGTATGTCTAGTAACCATCCATCACCATATAAACTTATTACAATATTATTGACTATATTCCCTAGCTGTATACATTATTTTATTACTGAAAATTTATGTTTCTTATTTCCCTTCACCTTATTCACCCATACCCCCATGCCTCTCCTCTGGCAACCAAAAGTTTGTCTACTTCTGGGTATATACCCCAAGGAATTTAAAACAAGATCTCAAAGAGATATTTGGATACTCGTGTTTATAACAGCACTATTCACAATAGCTAAAATATGGAAGCGACCAAAGTGCCCATCAATGGCTAATAATTGTAGCATATACATACACTGGAATATAATTCAGCCTTGAAAAAGAAGGGAATTCTGCAATATGCTACAACATGGATAAAACTAAGGACATTATGCAAAGTAAAATAAGCCACTTACAAAAAGAAAAATATGGTATGATTCCACTTATGTGAGGTATGTAAAGTAGTAAAACTCATAAAAACAGACTGGAAAATGGGGAAAGGAAAGAATAAGGAGTTACTGTTTAATAGGTTTTTTTAATATGATATAAAGAGTTATGGGGATGGTTGGTGGTGATGGGTGCACAACAGTATGAATGTATTTAATATCACTGAACTGTACACTTAAAAATGGCTCAGGCGATAAATGAAAATGGAAAAGCAAAAACACAGCAACAACAAACCTGCCCAGCACCATATCTAGGACATGGTATATAATAAATGTCCGTTCTAGCCCCCTCTTCCCCAAAAATAAAAAGAGAGAAATAGGTAGGCTCCCTGAAGGAGGGCATGTGTTGGGGGAACAGTTAAAAGAAGGGAGACTAGATGTGGCAAAAGTAACTGCAAGTAAGTCCACAGCTCCTATCCAAGGCCAGTGAATAGGACTTGTTTTGGGTCTCAGCCTCATCTCAGATGATTTAAATAACCAGTCCCACCTAGCCAAATCTGAAATGTGACTAATTCCTATTCCTGACTACCTTCTATATGGGAAGTCAGAATCCTTTGTAGAACAGATAAATGTCTTGTCCCAGTGACCTTTAGGAGCAGAAGGAGTTATAGGTACATACTTGTAAATCTCTCTTTCTGTCTCTCTGTCTCTCTCTCTCTCCATATACTATATATATATATATATATATATATATATATATATATATATATATATATATACTGTATATATAATAGTCCAGCCATTGTTAATGAGAATGGTTTGCACAACATCATGTAACCTGGAAGCCAAGGAGAGTGCACTGGAATGTGCATGTGTGAACAATGACGACTTCACTGTCCCAGTCAGTAGGGGTGGTAGACACTGTTGAGTGAGCATGTGTACTGTGTGGCCATCGCATTCAAAATAACTGAGCAAGTAGAGCAACAAATCTGCATCAGATTTTGCATGAAGTTTAAACATTCCTCCATGGAAACTATTCAGATGATTTCAGAAGGCCGCAGCTATGGGCAGCTGGTGATTGGCAGCTTCATCACGACAACATGCCCACTCATACATCATGTCTCATGCAGTTTTTACAAAAAATGTCAAATCACCCAGGTCACTCAGCATCTCTGACCTCTGGCTTTTCCAAAAAGTAAAATCACCTTTGAAAGGAAAGAAATTTCAGACTGTCGATGAAATTCAGGAAAATACAACCGGGCTGCTGATGGTGACTGAGAGAACTGTGTGAGGTCCCAAGGTCCCTACTCTGAAGGGGACTGAGACATCATTGTCCTATGTACAATGTTTCTTGTATTTTGTATCTTCTTCAATAAATGTCTCTGTTTTTCATATTACATGGCTAGCTATCTTCTGGACAGACCTCAGTGTGATACAGCTTTACGATAATGGCCTGATTAGCATGGCACTTACCTAAGAGCACCTGAGGGATTTTACTTAGGTACCTCTATCCCTATTTATAAAATCTGGTTATCTGTGCGCCAACCTACATTTCCCCCTATTTTAATAGGAATAATACCTATCCCTGTCTCTGATGATTCACTCCAGAATCTTGGATGCGACTAAGCAAAAGTCACCAATAGTAAGGATTGCTAAAACAGTAAAAGCAAGTGCTAAGTATAAGCACAAATTGGCTCACTTAATACTTACAATGACTCTAAAATTATCCACAACTGCATTTTACAGATGAGAAAATTAAGGCACAGAAAGATTGAGGAACTTGCCAAAGATCACACAGATAGGAAGTGGCAGGATCAGGATGGGAATGGAGCACTCTGACTCCAGAGACTTGCTCTTAACCACTGTATCACACCACAACTGTGCTACTCAGGTATGAAATTCACTTGGATAATTTTGTATAAAACACAAGGAGGATTTATTCAGTCATCACAATTGGAAACCGTGACAGAATCTGCACAGAGGAATTTTTTGTGCTGTCTTAGTAATCACCACATCACAAATGTGAGCCAAACCTTTCCCTCTACAAAACTCAAAAACTGGGTTTGATAAAAATGTTTCTCAAAGGGATGCAAAAAGGTCATTTAACACTGCCATTGAGAAACTTATCCACAGTTTGATTTCTTCTTGAAACCATTTTCCCATTAGGTAAAAATAATTTCAATAATTCGTTGATTATACTCTCAATCTGCTCACTTCTCACGCAGAGAAGAGTCAAAGCAATATGTACTATGAGCAAGATAAAATGATCTTAGATAGTATTTTGTAGTTCCAAAGTATAGAAATTATCTCTGGAGCATTGTATTTTCTGCACACGCTGAACAATAGGGGGTTACTAAGAATTATGGGAAATAAGAAGGCAGGATTCAATTTATTTAGCTCCAAACAACTAAGGCACTGCTCACATATTATTGGCAATTGCTGTTGAATAATACAACTCCCCTTATGAATTAAAGAAAATTTATTTTAATTTCTGTCTAAAAGGTTTAATGGTTTACTACTAGTTAACCAGTTTATGTAGTACCTAAGTTTCCTCAGGGCTAATGACTGGGCAGGACAGACCGTATTATTCCAGGCCAATCATTGCTCAGTCATCTCTTTCAAGGAAGATTTTAACCAATAAGGAGAAGCCTAAGGTTCTGAGCTGAAGGCTAAGTGCCCCATATATGCCTGGGTGATGCTGAAGCAGGTTACGCTTTTTGAGAAGAAGGCTCTGTATGGTAAGTTAAACATTTCTGGGCAGGGTAAAAATTACACTTAATATTATGTCGTGAAGGAGAGTCTGAAGAGTGAAGTAAGGGCAAGGATATCAAGGACTATAAAGAGGAGTGGGATATTCCATAAAAACTAAAGAGATAATAGATTCACTTGGAATTTCCCCAAGGAAAGTTTATTTGAGAGTTGAAGTTGAAATTTTTAAATTCAAATAAATAGTTTTAGTAGGAAGCAAGGCAACTTTTTAAAATGTATTTATCTATCTAGAACTTTCTTTGGAAAGAGAAATTTTAAGGTAGATATAGATATTATTTTAATAAAAGAGTGCTTTAAGATGGGGTTATGCCATGGATTTTGAAAATGATTATATAGCCTGTTTATCTGAAAGTCAAATATAAATTTCTCAGTAAAGATTGAGAAAATTTCATTAAAGAGAATCTAGTGGAGCATGACTATTTAACCTAAATGTGGCATATGACTTTATTGAGGACTGTGATTTATATCCTTGCCCCGAATACTCATACATTGTTATAAAGATTTTATAATAGCATTTGTAAAACAGACACATTTATGAGCAAATCAAATATTTTGAAGGCTACTGAAAGATCTGGTAATTTAAAGAAACATTGTCTTGACAAGCATTTTTATAAACTAACAAGAATATTTTTAAAAGGTTAAATATTTTAACATTTACTTATCATTTAATGTATATATATCAATCATAAAACGCTTCACAGTTTCAACATTTAGTGCTGTCGGTGAACTGTGTTTCAGGCTAAGAATATTCACATCAGGTCTTACTGTACTAAATCTGTAGTTATAGCTTTTCTAAAATCATATTGAATCTAACTGCACAGGGTCTAAGCAAATACTACAAACACAGGTAACATTTTAATGACTCCATTGGAAATTCCATTTGCTGAAACAGGTCTCCAGTTATTAATTATGAGATTTAATTGCTCAGGTGATAAGGGGTTCTGGACAGGTAATTTTTAATTAAATGAATTTTTAAATTGAATGTCTTGTGAAAAAACACTGTTTCCTCACACCCCCATTCCCATTTAAATATCTTCAAACAACTTTAATTTTCTTTTTCAATAACAGCTTTGAAGAACAATGTGAAGACTGTATAGGAGACAATACATCAAGAATCTATTCATTGAGTTCTTCTAGAACAAAAGCCAGGAGCTCCCTAATGTAAACACATTAGTGTTTATTTTGAGGAGGAAATATATAGATAAAAATAAAAATAAAAAACAACTACCATAAAGTAAATAGCTGAGTCCAAAACCCAATCTAGTTGGAAGATGTCACTGAACAATTCTTCCAACGTGTTTCTGGACTCAGTACCCAGTAATACCAATCGCTTTCAGGTTAATGTTATAAACGAGGGCCACGAGGGCAGTGCTGCGGCGGATAACACCGACCCTCCACATTATGAGGAAACCTCTTTTGGGGATGAAGCCCAGAACAGATTCAGAATCAGCTTTAGGCCTGGGAAACAGGAGTGCTATGACAATTTCCTCCAAAATGGAGACACCGCTAAAACAGATGCCAGTTTTCATGCTTATGATTCTCACACAAACACATACTACCTACAAACCTTCGGCCACAACACGGTGGATGCTGTTCCCAAGATCGAGTACTATCGCAACACAGGCAGTGTCAGTGGGCCCAAGGTCAACCGACCCAGTCTGCTTGAGCTTCACGAGCAACTTGCCAAGGTAAGTAAGATTAAGGGCACAAGCAGGTAGCCTCCCATCCTCCTTCAGGTGATTTCCTGTTCTTGAATAACACTAGGAATATGAAAGCGTCCAATGGAGAGGTCTATTCCAAACCGTCCATCTTACTTACGTGACTGTCCCTAGTTTCCAATAAACAGAAAATACGCAAAACAGTTTCGCAAATGTTGACTGTCTGAAGGCAGAGAACTAGAGAATTGACTCTGAAAGCTAGACAATACATCGTAGCTTGTTTACAATTGTGGTCTACTCCATTCACACTTGGTTAAACATGTCAAACTGAATACTAAGCTGATTTCACCTTCAGATCAATGCTTCTACAACAGCTTAAAAAAAAAGAAAAAAGTCCCAGATGCTTGCTGTAGTTAATACTGTGGTGCCAGCCTTTAGTGCACATGGGGATTTTTAACATTCTTTAAAGAAGCAGCAGAGATTTATAAGATTCAGCATTTTATCCCTCCCTCTTCAAAGCTTTGCCTGAGGCTCTCAAGTGCACTTAAACATATAAAAGTAACTAAATTAAATTTAAGTACAGAAGCAGCAGATGTGGCTAAACTTATTATTATTTAAGGAATATAGTCAAGGTTCCCAAATCTGCCAAAAACATGAGGCAGCACTTTTTCCAGTCTGATAGCAAATCGTTTATAAGCTTCATAGATTTCTTCTTCCATAACTTGCTCTAAAATACCTTGATGCACTTCATCTTCCTGTTGTTCTGGAACAAGTTTGGGAATGAATATCATTCTTTATGGATGTAATTACTTGCTAAGAAGAATAATTAGCTGTCACATATCCAAATATAGTTTACTCTTGCTCAAGTTTTGAGATAAGAAAAAAGTTGATTGGAACAATCTCTTTCAAATTCACTTACGTATTCAATAACTTTTAAATTAAATGATTATCCTCTGGGGATTCTAGGGATACTGATCTCATGAAAGATGCGAATAAAGGTAAAAATCTCCTTTTAGCTCCTGCTCATCCTTCTTTTCACAAGGAAACCCATACCCCAAACTTGTTCTCCTTGTCTAAGGTCCCTGACTCTGGGTTCTACCACCAGAGACTGAGTGACAGGATGAGCCAGTGCCGTGAACTTTGTAATGCCCCTCCTCCCCACCAGACCTGACTGTTCTCTGTGCTATATCAGCAACACGCTGCTGCAAGGCTGGTTTCTTTATAGACATAAGTTTTAGAGTTTATCTGGGATGTTTGATATTATAATCAAAAGAGGTTACCAAATGATAGCCCCCATGAAGATTTTTGAGAAGGGGGGTAATTTGAAGCTTCTGAAATCAGACTGAGGTATCACTTTCCTTTTCTATTTGAAGGATTAGGAAAGGAGAAAAGAAAAAAAGAAAGAGGAACGGGGTGGCGGGGAGAAAGCTGAGAGGAGAGGGTACAAGGAGTTTCCAAGATGTGGGAGGGGCAGAAAGAAAAATTTAGGGCATTATAAAGAGATTTCAGTTTATTCTGAAGAAGTAATGTGAACCTAAGTCCTCTTTTAAAAGACATGAAATTCTATTCAACCATACCTGACATCAGTACACGTTTTAAAAACCGCATCCTTCACAAAATTGTGACCAAAATTTAAATATTTCTATTCATACCCTTCCCCAACTTACAACAAAAGAAAATAAAAATTTAACCCTATTTATAAAGAGATGGAGTAAACTCACATTGTTCCTAGCACTGATATTCTGGAGAGAGAGGAGTAGTTTATTTAAAATTTCTAAAGCTGTAACATGTAAATATATATGGGGAGAAAAACTCTGAGGGAACCTTGTTAAAAACACATCTGATTCAGTAGCAATGCAATAGCAACTCTTGATAAATGTGATAGCTGGGATTCAGATTCTTTTTAAAATATAAAATGAAACTGAGGACTTAACTTTGAATTTTAGCATTATTTTCCTCATATACAAGGGGATGTCAAAATAAATAAATTAAAAATCAGGCTTAGGCCCCATGCCCTGAAAAGTCATTCTGAATTAGTATAGTAAAAAGTTGCTCTTTTTATAAACCTGACCCTTATTATCTAGGGTGCTTTATTTTGATTAAATCATACAGAGGTATCCACATAACCAATTTGGGAATAGAATTCAAATTCAACCACAGAACCTCCAAAGGGCACATTCCGATAGTCAGGACCATCGTAGAGTCACTGACATCGTAGGGATAAGTCTTTCTCTACATGTTCTACCTATGATATCCTTTGATTACAGATATTAACAGTAGTATCTTCTTCAGTTCAACTCTTTCCTCCTTGACAGTGAAGTTGCTACAACTATTGACCCTGTTTTTCTCTGCCCACACCCCCAAATAAAAGATGAAGTCCTGCAATGTAATGTAACTACACTGCCACTTCCTTGTAGGCCTTGACATTTTTATGGTAGTTCTCAAATCACAACCAGAGCAAACATAAGACTTAGACTTTATCTGGGATGACAATATTAAGATAGGCAACAGGTTTTGTATGCAAAAACAATTGTAAATGATAATGTTTAATTAATTTAAAAGTAGAAAGTAATTGACACATCACAAGTTTGGTGATCTTTTGTGTGTCCGTAATTATATTGCTTTAAAAATTCACATAAGAACAGTACATTTATACTAATGGCAGAACATATTTAGTAAGGAACCAATTGGATTTTGTGCAAACTGTGGTTATAATTTCCAAATCAAAAATTAATTACATGACAAATTTGTCCTAATAGATAAAATAGAAAATAAGTTTGAAAGACATTCTCTTAAGTGAAACTCTAGCAGTGATAGATATTGACAGAATTTGTAATCCTAATGATTTGCAATCATAGTTGAAGAAATTCTTTTCATTTTCTATGTAGTAAAAAGTCAAATGCCTATACTGGTGATGATGAACTAAGTATTTCTGAACATTCTAATTAAAAGCAGAAAAAAAGTACTTCATGCTTACTTGTTCTACAGTTATACAAGCTACATAACTTCAGCTGATCTTGCAAGATGCTTGTGAATACTAATGTTTACATGAATATAAAGTCTAGCACATTGCCTCCAATGGATAGAAACTCAATAAAACTTAATAATGTTTTTTGGTAATGATGATGATATTTTTTATACTAGCTAATTTTTATTTTAAAAGTTTATTTAAAAAGTAAAATATACACCGATCCAATATTTAACAAGTGCTAAAATATATATAATAAAATATCTCTTATATAATGTAAATACTTAGCTATTCTCTTCAAGGGACTCATTACTGAGGGTTCCTTATAAATCCCTCCTGAAACTTTCTGTGCCTACCCAAATATATATATAAATCACACATTGTCCTATACTCTGCTGTTTTCACTAAAAAATATACACTTTGGAGATCTTTCTATATCAAAACATGTGTGTAGTGATTATTATATATCTGGCAAAGATTAATGTAGTATTTTTACTATGTAAGACTAATCCCATTTTTAGAATCCAGCCTAATTCTTATAGCCGCCTTTCCGTGGAACTCCTTTTCAGCCTTCCTAACCACCATTGTTGGTAGCATTTCAGAAGAAAATATAATTACAAGGGAATCAGGATAATATATAGCCTTTCTGTCAAAGTCAATGTTCTCATGTCTTTCAAATAAATTATGTATGAAATGTATGAAATATTACAAAATTAAAATGGAAATATCTTTCTTAAGGAAGCCAACTGTTTAGAAACTGATTCAAAACACCAACAGCAGAATGACTTCACATTTGGGTCATTAGATTATTAATAACTAAAAGAAATTTATAAATAAAAGCATTAAATGTAACTCTGATATATATAATAAACTTTTTATGTATCAGGCATGATGCTCACACTTAACAAAATCTCATTCAATCCTTATAACAACTTTTCAAGTTAGGTACTATTTTTTTATTTTTATTTTATAGATGGTGAAAGTTTTATAAAATCCTGTGGACCTTAGAAAACAATGATTTAGAAAACTAAAACTTCCAAGGTCAAGAAGCAAAAGTCACATGGCTAATAAGTTGAACCCACATTTAACACGACTCCAGAGTCCATGCTCTTTAAACCTTAATTCATCCTCAGCCTACTCTCCCATAGTTCTTTGCTTCGACTCATTCTGTGGCGATAGAAATTCACGGAGCTCAGGCACAAAGAAGAATCGCACCTCAATCATGACAGGTTCAGCAGGAGATCCCAATTTCTTCCTTGTTTTGGGACTATGTCAGGAGATTATGTTGCTTTCCCTACAGAATTAATTGTAGGTCTCAATTTTCATTGTCATCATCAAAAGCATTTATTAGCCATTTATTTACAAGAGCTGCTGTATAAAGTGAGTTAAAGAGATTTGACCACTATTCTCTAAAATTTTATTTTATAAGTCAAATGGCATTGCTATGGGTAGAAATAAATGATATGTAGTTAAGTTAACAAGCATTAACCACATAAGTCAATGTAGAAATGCTTATCTTCTGTGAAAGGACAAACAAAATGTAAAAATGCATTCTCTAAACAGTAATTTTTTATGAAGTGCTTCAAAGTTCAAAATTGGATCTCTAGCATTCAAATTGGGGATATTAGAAATATCACCAAGGCAAATAAGTAGACATTAAAACTGAGACAATAAATTCTTTGAAGGCCAGTGATGACCAGAAGCTACCCCTAAAATATTTGTAGGAGTGAAACTCTGCAACTAAGGCCTTATTCTAATACCTGTTAGAGTTTTGAGTGCCTAAGGCCACATCTGGAAGCTCTCACTATTAAAATACTCTGCAAAAAAAAAAAAAAGATTAATTTCCCATTATAAATAGTTTAGTGATGCTGAGTAGAGTGGGAGTTCCCTTCAAGTATACTTGGAAAATGTTAAAAATCATTTAATTTCATTTTCTTATTCTGGGTTATCATGGTTTATCACATATAGCCTACCTTTTGACCCAAGTTGTCAAAAACCTAAGTCAATTTGCATGTGAGCCATGTGTTTTCAGAAGTAGTAAAAATACTGTGATTATAAATTATACCGTGATTTAGAAGCATTGTTTATAATAAATTTTAAAACAAGAAAAAGCCCTGTTATTTCCTTTTTTAAATTTTATTTTCATTCATTGTTGACTATATTACTTTAGTTTCAAGTGTACAACATATTGATTAGACATTTATATATCTTAAAAGTTGATCACCAGGATGTCACCAAACAGTGATTACAATATTATTGACTATATGTATTATGATATTATGTACCCAGAATTAATTTTATGGTTTGTACTTCTTGATCCCTTCACCTTTCTCAGTCATCCTCCACAACTGTCAGTTTGTTCTCTGTATCTATGAGTTCGTTTCGGTTTTGTTTTGTTTTGTTTATTTTCATAATTTAAAATACTCCCCTTTATCACAAAGGGCTAGAGATATACAAACATAATAATATTGAGCATTAAGATATAAAATATGACTAGAATCAAATGTTTTTTAAATTCTGAAATGAACCTTAGGAATTATCTAGTCCTTCCTGGAATTAGTTTTAAAGCAATCCAGCAGCAGTAGTCTGAGAGGCTTAGGTGGAATCATATTGGCCACATGTTGGTAATTGTGGAAGCTGAGTAATCGGAACATGAGATAGATTATTCTTCATACCGTTGCATGGGTTTAAATATTTCAATAATAAAAGAAAGGTTAAAAAATGAGGAAGGTATCATGTAGGCCTAAATGTTTATGGAACTACCTCTCAGTAATGGTCTTAAATTTCTGCTATACCTAAATTAAAGGCTAAAAACTTAAGGACATGTATCTAATTAGAACTTAAAAAATAAATGTTAATTTTTTCATTTACCCCTTAATCTGTATGTGATTGAAGCTTTACTGGTTTATCAGTATTAGTGGGGCAAAGATTTTTATAAAATGGTCTTTTTTCTTTCTTTTTTTTTTCTCTCTTAGACACCTTATTTTACCTTCTCTGAATACTTAATGCAGAGGTAAAAACTCTTAGTAAATAAAAAACAATTCCCTAAAGCTATGCTTTTTAAAATGCACTTATGAAAGGTTGTGGCTCATCATTTATGATAATGGAATGTGAACAAACAAATTAATTCAAAGTATAAAGGAAAAAAACTGGTTTCAGGCAGCAATCATAAAACTTTTATTAGTCTTTCAGACTTCGGTCCCAAGAACATGCAGCAGCCAGGAGTCTGCTTGCCACTGCTTATAGCTCACAACCCCCAAGTCCCTTCAAACGCTCCACCTGCAGCTTTTTTCAGGACTTTGATGATAAGGTGACTTTTTAACTGCTGTTTGGGAAAAAGAGGCATTTATTATGAAGTGGAACCAAGTTTTACTTTGCCATGTCAGAACAGGATGATGGCAAACATAGAAAAATGATTTTTGCCTTAAACTGCTTCAAAGGAAAATTTTCAGAAAACCCACTGGATTTATCCTCATTTTCAGTATCCAGGAAAGGTTAAATAACTTGCTGGAGGACACACCCTGAATTAATTGCATAGCCAAAACTAGATTCCAAGTCTTCTAGTTTATATGGTGCGGTGGTGTTTCAGCTCCCACATGAGAGTGAGCAATGGAAATGGATTCTGTACTTATAAATTTACTATCAGACCTTCACAGTCAATAGAAGAAATATATGCATTTGAGGTTTTTTTCTCCCTCTAAGATATAAATATATCTAAAACTTTGAAACTCTAGCAGGTTGAACATATTTACCTAAGGGAGGGTTAGACATTTCACATTAACTCTACTTTTGAAGAGTTAAGAAAATTATTGCCTTACTAATTTCCATATATGATTATTTTTGCTTTATATTATGATGTCTTAGTAATAAACTGTTAAACGTGAGTAGAAGGGCATCAATCAAATGGAAGTGTTCATTTAAGGGTTGATGTTGAATGTCCTATTCATCCTTTAACCTACTTTGTAAGATGTTTTTTACAGGAATGGGCATTCTCATTCATCCAGATCTAAGAGTCACAGTTACCCTCAGAGTTCATCAGAGAGCAGAACAATTTCCTGGACCAAACACTCAAGTTCAGGTTTAATCATAAAACATGGGTTTTATTCCCAAGACAGCCTTTATAAAGCAAGTGATTAAGGCTTTGTCTCAGGGGTTCCCCAATTAACCCAGGGAAAGGAAATTGCCTTCTCCCTGAATGAGTAGCTGCTGATGGTCTGGCCATGCATCTTTTATTTTTTCCCAAAGCATATTAACATTTAAATAACAATTTTTTAAATTAACTTATTTTCTAATTATATTGACATGCAATATTATATTAGTTTCAGTGTACAATATAGTGATTAGACATGTATATACCTTATAAAGTGACCACTTATATAAGTTATTACAATGCTGTACTTTATAACTCCATGACTGTTTCTATAATTGGCAATTTTTACTTCTTAATCTGGCCATGGGATCTTGATCAACTAGAATACTGATAATTTTTTAAGCTTTTTTCTCAAATTAAGACAATAAACGAATTTCCTAACCAAATAATCTCTTCAACATTCATGAACATTTTAATATATTTCTCAATTCCCTGCTCTCACTGATTTTCCAGCTGTGGAAAACGAAAGTCACATTTATATTTGACCCATTCAGCTGCCTTATATGTGTAGAATTTTTTCAGAGAAAAGTTGAATTTTTAATTGGAGAACAACCTTAACTGTTTCATCCATCTGTAATTGGCTGTATTATGTAGACATGTGTCATCCAATGTGCTAGCCACAAGTCACATGTGACTGTTGAGCCTTTGAAATGTCACTAGTCCAAATTGAGATGTGCCATCAGTGTAAAATACACACCAGATCTCAAAGACATAGTATGAAAAAAGGAGTGTAAAATAGCTCATTAATATTTTTAACTCAGTTATATGTTGAAATGGTAATATTTTATATAGATCCTATTAAGTAAAATATATTATTAAGATGGTCTGTGATTCAGGTTCCTCCTACCATATGGGGTGCTACAACTGTTAATGAATATTTATATTGCAAATATTACAAATATGATATTCTACAGAAATTAAATATTTTTTTAATCTAAGGATCCACATTTGAACCCATGTTATTTTACTAATTTCTTTTTACTTTTTAAAAAGTAGCTACTGAAAAATTATTAATTACATATATAACTTGCATTTGTGGCTGGTATAGAGCACTAGGTTATACCCTGCTAGATCAGCCTCCATTTCTATGGACTTTGTTTATTCATATCTTACATTGATGTGAATATATTATGTCAGTTTTCAATTATCTGTGCAAGTAAGGACTTAAGGATGCTTAATTAAGATATACCTTAGGTAATTCAAAACTAAATTTTAACTATCAATTTGTCATACAACTTTTTTCCCCAATGCTGTTATAAGATAATAAAATAATCTGGCTTGGGATTTATTTCTTTCCTTTTCCTTTTTTATGTGGCCTGAACAAAGGATTGAGAAATGGAATATTCAATAGGGAAGGAAGACAAAAGAAATAGAAAGCAAGAATGGATAAGAAACTAAGCTATCAGCTCCTAAGACATAGAGATCAGGTGGCCTTCAAATCCACCGTATGGATTCAGTTACTCCTTATTGATGGCCTACTGGATGAGTGAGGCCTTGGCTGGCAGTGAGGAGAAGTAACCCACATCCCCATCTTCCTCTAATTCAGTTGACATACAATGACTCTTATTGCATCGTATTACATTGGCTACCCAAGTATCACATTAGTATCATGAAAAAAGTCTATGGGAGAACGAAGTTGGGAGAAATCCTTATTTATACAGAGAGGTAAAAAAAAAATTGCTTGGAGAAGGAGACAAGAAGTAAAAGTCAGTTGGAATAAGCAGCCCAAATGAAGGTCAGTTTGCAGTGAGTAGGCTGAAGGTACACCAAAGCCCAAAGCAGCAAGAATCCTTGAGCATGGCAAGGGCAAGAACTTCACACATCCCCCAAATAAGGTCCTTATAATAAGTACTGAATACATATTTCATACCAGTTCCATTTTAAAGGGGAAAAAATGTCCTCATCCAAGACCTATTAGCTAGTAATACCAAAACACATCATTCTAGGCTTAAATCAACTCAAACATTTAAGCAAAATAAAGTTGTTCTTTAATAATGATAATTAAGTACTGAATTAAAGACTTCCCAATTGTCTTAGAACTCATCCTGGGAAAGATTGCTCGGGGAGCACAATGGGGTATACGTAGTCTAACCATTAATGAGTCAGATAGGTATCAGGCTAAATCAAGGGGATGCATCTGAAATTAATAAAAATCATACCTAAAAGAGAAACTAGGGAGTTGATCTTGAGAGAAACAGCTGTTCCCCCTCCCCACCCCCACCCCCCCACTGAATTCATAGACTTCTTACTGACGAGGAAGGCCCTTTTCAAAATTAAGCCACAGGGAAAATAAATAAAGGTTTAACCTTTATCATATTATTTACTTCTTATTTCTACTCAGCCTATCTTTCTAATCATGAGACTTCTCTCCTTCTGTACAATATTAATTGCAAAGCCAACAGTTCTCTGGCAAAGGCATATCGCATGTCAAAGAAATTTTCCCCACTGAAGTAGAATTCTTGTAACCATGTGATGCCTTTATAAGTTTTTCTTAAAACTAAATAAAATAAAATAAAAACTTCTATATTCTTTCATTGAAACTTCTTAAAGATACTCTGACGTGAGTAGAGAAGTTTTATCATCATTATTTTGGATAAGTGAAATGAAGCCCAGGGAGGATAGTGGAAGAAAGGCCAAGTACTTTATAATACAAGGAAGATTAACTTTCAGGCCCTCTTACCAAGGCTTCTCAAAGACCCGCATTCACTTGTGATGGGCTTTCCCCTCTTTATTGCATCCCTTCTTTTCTTTTCTTTTTTTTCCTTTTGTGCTCTAAACAAATCCAAATCTGGCCATTAATTCTAAGGTAATATACTTACTAGTAGAACTGCCCAGATTCCTTCACCACACCTGCAGTTGGTTGTGGTGCCTAAAACGACTCAGCTTCCCGGGGCAAAAATTAATTATCTTATTAAAATGTCTAGAATTTTTGTTTGTCTAAAGATTTATGTTTTTTATGGACTCTGAAATTTTTAAGGAACCATATGTTTATTGACCATATACTGTGTTTTTTCTTTTTGTAAAAATGCAGAATGTGGCAGTGGCCCCAGGTTCAGCGGACAGGGTTGCCAATGGTGATGGGATGCCTGGAGATGAACAAGCTGAAAACAAAGAAGAAGAAGATAAATCCGGTGGTGTGAAGTTCGGATGGGTGAAAGGTGTGCTGGTGAGAAAGCTCCTATGTTTACAAATGGAAGTTCCCCATTCAATGTTCTAGTAGACTGAGTGTTAACAAGGCCTGAATGCCAGACTTGCAAAGACCTGGGTTTTGCCCACTCTCACTTCTCATGTCCCTTTCAATGTGCCTTTGATCCACAGGTAAGATGCATGCTGAATATCTGGGGTGTCATGCTCTTCATTCGCCTCTCCTGGATCGTTGGAGAAGCTGGAATCGGTAAGCACTTTTTCCTCTATGTAATTGTTGATGTACATTATAAGCTCAATAAGCAATTTGTGTTCACCATTAATGCTGAATAGGAGTTGAAGGTCACAGAAGAGCATTTGGGTCTTTTACTTTTCCTCTTAGACCACGTTTGTAGAGAGGAAAGGTGAAGCGTTAACCCCCGGGAGGCTGGAATTTTCCAGCTTGCCAACCAGATAAATTCTCAAGGAAATAGTTTTATATTTTCATAGAGTTTTAGCTGTACAGGTATGTAGATACACATTCATTTTAAATAATAATATTCATATTTGGGGGCGTACTGACATTTACCAGAGTATCCCCCTTATGATTATTGGCAAAACTTCACTAAGTAAAAATAACTTGTGGAAAACAAGTGAAAATGTGACCTGACTAATAAAAATGCGGAATTGTTGAACATTTTCCAAAGAAAATAATTGTGTTACTTTCAGATATCAGCAGTTCAAAAACAAAGGTTAACAAAGTATTGCTAGATAGAAGCTTAAAGTGATAGATAAAATGACAGAGATCATGTATATATCTCTTGCTAATTTTTCTAAATGGAAAACTGATGATGTTGAAGTTATTATGATTGATTATTTAATGTTTTTAAATATTATATTCTATTTAAAGTGTTTTTCCTGTGGAAAATATTTTTATGGAGAGTATACATTTTTTGAAAAATGTATTTGAATTTTATCAAAGTTCCTGACTTACTGTGATAAAAATTAATGATGTTCTACTCTATGTATGGAAAATACATTATGGATTCACTCTTGGGGAAGACTTATAAATCATTAGTATCAAGAACATAGAGGTTTGGATGTGCTTTCAGATACTATTCCAGAATGTATCTCAATTCACATTTAAAAGGTACTTGGTCACTATTTATTGCCTCCTCTCCTCAAAACACATGCAGAATCATCAGAATACTAACTCAAAAAAAGGAAGGGCTGGGTTGTAAATTGAAAAACTGGAACGGGTTCCCATAGTTTCTCCATGTTTCATGTTTGGCAACTGCTAGGTTCCTGACAAAGGGCTGCTTGCTGGCTTTATGATGCATATCAAATGAATGCTTACAGCCACAGGGTCCAAAATAAGTATATGCCTGTCCATGGAAAATCTGCACCTTAATATTGCCAAGTTTTTGCTCCAGGGTTTCATGCAAAATTAGGCTTTTAAGGGCAGTTAAGTAACTTATTGAGATCATCAAGAAACATTACTTGGTTTGGAGGTGTGAGCATAGCCAAGGGCAAGAGTAATTCTTTTTATTGCACCTTATTTACCATCCATATGTTGATGCAATAATCTGAACTTTAATCAGATATTGCATTACTCTTCACAGGCAATCCAATTTTACGTTTACTGCAAAACTGTAAAATAGGAAGAATCCTATCTTCTGCTAAACTGTTTATTATGGTTTCAGACATCAGTGTTGTTTTAATAAGGACCTTTTATTTAAGTAGTTCAATCCTACGTTAGAAGAGCATAAAATTCTAACTAAATGGGTGTTAAGTTCTGCACTACCCTTTCCTTTGAATGGCAGGGTTTTTTTTTTTTTTTTTTTTTCTTTTAAATCTCAGACAAGAGACTATAGTGAGTAATAGAAACTTATTACCACTCTTACTGAGTTTCACTGGCCTTTGCTCTAAAGTTAAAGCTAAATGGTTCATTAAGTCACCACCTGGGTCCCACTGGAATCCCTTCTATTGGAGAAGAAAAGAAACAGTGCAAGTAGGTTTTTTGTTTGTTTGTTTTGCTTTGGGAATAGTTTGGGGTTTCCCAAAAACGTAACCGTCAGGTAGGGAAGAAAGATGTGAAAAGCAGGTATGACCTGAAGCAAGTCATTCATATTCTGTGAGTTTTATTTTCTCATCTAAAAATTAGGCAGCTGGATTTATTGTTTCCCAATTAATTCTTTGAAGAAAGTGCTAAAGAACCTTGCTGAATCGTCGTCCGTCGTCGGCAGCCGTCCGTCTCGAGAGACGATGGTGTAGCTTCTTAAGAGTCTATCTGCACCGCCGAGAATGGCTGTGCAGTCCGACTCGGGAGTGACACGGTATCTGTCTCCTCCCGTGTTAAATCGACATCTTGCGATGACGCTGGAGTGTCCTCTCCAGTGAAGCTGAAGCTACAGAGCCTGGGCAGGGTGATATGGAGGGTCTGCTGTTGCCCATGCAGCAGACCCCCCCTCTCTTCGCAGCTGAAGGGTCCAAGGGAAAGACGGAGTCAATACAGCTTGGCTTCAGGTGCGCCGCAGGAGTTGCCGGTGTTGACTACAACGTCAAACCGCCTTAGGGACTCCGGCTCCGGATTTTCTGTCGGGGTTTACTCCCTTAGCCTTTCCCCTGAAGAGGTATGCCGCAAGGCAGCGGAGGTTTTTTGGAGTCAGAGTTTTCCTTCTCTGAATAGACAGGCACAAATTGAGATAGGCTGAGGGTAGTGCAATAGTTTTTCATACTGTGGGGTACATAAGGATTACCGGGAAAATTACGTTATAAAACTGCAGAATACAGGTATTTACTTTGAAAGAACTGACATCAGTAGGTCTGGGTATTTTTAATAAGCACCCCAGGCATTTTCTGAAGCAGGTGGTTAAAGGACTCTACTTTGAGAAAACTATGAACTGAATGGTCTCTAAACTGCCTTTTACACTGGGATTTTACGTTTGTGAGAGAGAAGCTAATTTCTCGCTGTTCCGGTGTGTAAAATTTGTTTCAGGATTTAATATGGTTTATGGAAATGTATGCAATGCTGAAGGATAAATTAAGAATTGTTGAAAAAATAGAGGCAAGAGTAGGGAAATAATAAAATCAGAGTTGGTTTAATGCCCTGAAATGCAAACTATATGGTTCTGTACAGTTGCTAGGGTGAGCTAAACATTTGATATCAAACTTACTCAAAACAAAGTCAAGAGCAAAATGATGTGCAAAAAATCATAAGAAGTCACTTTTAGGGGTACAAAGAACTGAGGTCACATAGTGTTGTAGAGGTGCTGCTCACCCCAGGATTCCTGCAATAGATATGCAGAATTTAGTGCAACTATTTTTTTTTTTAACACCAGACTTTTAAAGAGTATATAGGGCCAAAGCAGTATGGTCCAAGTTTGCATGTTGTGCCCACACTTAGCCTCTTGTTACTGCACTTTAACCTGTAAAATAGCCTAGAGATTTCTGCTAGAGCCAGGATATAGCTGAGAGTATGCAAAGGGCCAGCCTCCAGTACCTCATTCCCATTTCTATCCTTAATCTCCCTAGATTTCCCTTTCTCCCAGGGAATGCTCAGAAAGATCAGAGCCTCTCTTAGTTGATTACCTTTCTAATCATCCTTGGAACAAAAGAGCCTGCTAACAACTATGAAGCATCCATTTTATGTAGGGGGTCATACAAAACACGCCCAGGTGAAAACATTCTGGCTGGAGCCAGGGTGCTTTTCATGTCTGTGACCCCAAATCTTCTCCCTGAATTCTGGGTCAGCCTTCATTGAGGAGGATATTATAGCAAAAGAAAACTGTTTTTCCTCTTCCCATATTAGGCTCATTGGCCGTACCTCTGTCAAGCGGGCTGACAAAAGGCAGATTAACAAAAGAAAAACAATCATGAGTTTACTAACACGTGCAGTGTATATACGCACGGGAAGACTCAGCAATGAGTAATAAAGTGGTGCCTAGAACTTGGGCTTATTCAGCATTTTAAGAGAATGATACATTTTTAGAGGTGACAAGACAAAGAGAAAGGACTGAATTTCTAGGGTGGCAAATTGTGGGAAGGCAAATATATGGGGGAACGAATGGGAGATAAGTGAACCTTGTTATGTTCCTCTGTTATCAATTCCAGTTTATAAAGATCTGGAATTGTCTCTGGTGCCTTTACCAATTTATGTCCTGTTTTTAGGCAAATATAGGGAGTTATCTATTTCTCAATTGCCTTTAGCTCAAAATAATCCTTAGGTAAATGCACCCTTGCCTTCCTGTAAATTCTGCCTTACCCGTCTCTCCCTTTCATAATCGTTGGCTTCTGTACCATAAGATTCCTGAGGGAAACTTTTTCTCGTTTCACTTTATTTGCTCCGTGCACTCCTGATGTTACCTAACACATAGCTGGATATACAGTTGGCTTTTAATAAACAATGGTTATTATGACTACTGTGGATCCGGTCAAACAGCAGTGCCACTGATTGTGTACTGTATGCTGTGCACAAGGCTAGCCACTTACCCACTCATCCTTTCCAACTTTATTGCCGCTTTTGACTCAGAAAATAAGTACCTTGTCAGAAGTCACATAGCCAGTGAGTGAAAGTAGTTCAATTTTGATTCTCTCCACATTACTTATCTGCCAGATGAACAATTGGCTGTATTGTGTGTAATTTTCCACTCCTACACAACCAAATGTACATAAAAAGATAGTTACCTGGAAAGATGAGTATTTACTCTTTAGTTATATTAACAGCTTAGTATTGTGTAGACCAATTCTTATGTTTATAGGTGTCTTTAACCTCATCGTCATAAACAGGGTTCACGTTAAATTTTGACCAGCCATAATTACTTAGTTACGTGCAACTTCGCAGTCTATATCTTAGCTCTTGAGGTTCTAGGATCTGTGCTGCTATGGGCAAAAAACTTGAATGCTGAGCACTTTCTCTGTGGCGATTTTTAGGCCAGTTTATTAATCAAATGTAGTCCTTTGCTGATTACCCTAGACTTCCTGGCTTTTATGTAAACAACCTAATGGGATTGTTCCACCAATTAATTGCCTTTATTTTTCCTCTCTCAACTGAGGTCTTGGTGTGATTATCATCGGCTTAGCCGTGACAGTGACTGCTATCACTGGTTTATCCACCTCTGCTATTGCCACAAATGGATATGTCAGAGGAGGTAATTAAACTTGTGACCTGCATGATCATTTGTAAGGTAAAGGCAACACAGGCTCAAATAGCTCACCACTGACCTTTCTGGAGTGTTTTTAAAGGTAATCCAAGTGGTCCTCCCCCCACACCCAGGCAAACAAGAAGAGCGGTGAAGAATTTAACCTTTGTCAACCCCCCAACTTTCTCATTCAGGTTTCTTTCAAGCAAGCGAGAAGGTCAAATGTCATGTTTTCTCTTTTCACAGCCAGGGTAGTTTCTCTCCCAGGACACCAGCATAAGTCAACTTTTCCTTTCCAGGGCTGCAGTTTAGATTGTATTTACTTTTGGA
Source organism: Furipterus horrens (assembly GCF_987537825.1). NCBI lineage: Eukaryota > Metazoa > Chordata > Mammalia > Chiroptera > Furipteridae > Furipterus > Furipterus horrens. The sequence continues at coordinate 153,717,917 of NW_028327173.1, forward strand.
AACCATCCTTCATCCTAATGAGCAGTTCTCCGACTTGATCTGTATGCCAGGCAAACCAATTTCTCCTTAGCACAAAGGAACTCCATTGGGGCCCAAGGCTTGGACATAAAAACTTAAAGGCAGTATAGTTTGTGGCAATAGAGAATCCAAGGGAAAAAAGTAAAATATAATATCTTTTATCTTTCATTGCTGACAGGTCTTGGAGTTCTCATAATTCTTCTTTCCACCATGGTAACTTCTATTACTGGGTTGTCAACTTCCGCAATAGCAACTAACGGGTTTGTTCGTGGAGGTAAAATTTCTAAGATATCTAATGCTCTCATCACTTGCTACGGGTAGGCAAAACTTTTTATATACTTTTTTTTTTATGGGAACAAGAAAGTAGGCCAATGTCCTTGAAGCCTGGTCAACCCTTTGATGAGATGGATGCCGAAGGAAACGTAAGGTACTGTGAATGTAGTCCTGGTTCAGTCTGGTCAGCTGTGGTCTCCTTTCTACTGCACCTCTCTCACACATTGCAGGTCCTGGTTTACAGATGTTCAAATTCCTCGGGTAAATGTTTTGTTTTTCAGGCAAGTCTGCATTCCTCTGCTGGAAAATGATTCCTGAACATGGCTTCAATTTTAAAGTTTAGTACATTTCAGGTGTTTCCTAGACCTTTGTGGAGTGGGATTCTTTAGAACATTCCAGGTTTTTCATGGGGAGACTGATCCTTCTGTGACAAGAGTCAGACTGTTGCCTCCTGAAGTATGGAGGACTTCGTGAAGTCCTGGAGCCAAACACTTTTCTTGGGGGATTTTGCAGGTCTTGGAGTCATCATCATTGGCCTCAGTGTGGTAGTGACAACACTCACAGGTATATCTATGTCTGCCATTTGCACAAATGGAGTAGTAAGAGGAGGTAAGCCAATTTGTTTACTTATGACTACAAGCTTTGTTTATGTGGTAATGTCTAGAGTAGGTTTAATGTTGGAAATAAAAATCGTATATTGATTAGTCTCCAGATCTTTAAAATAAAATAAAATAACCCAAAATTTAAGGAGTAAGGCAAAATTCTTCTCAACTGATAGTAAGAGAGCTCCAGGAAAGACTTCTCCATTCCACTTACAGTGAACAAACATGTTTGTAAAGTAGAGAGTGGCCAGGTGTCTAGAAAGAAGGCATTTCTTTGTGCCTTGGATGTGCCCTGCTGGCTGTCTCCCAGGTCCCCTCAGCATGGGCCTTCCCCAGTGCCCTGGCTGATACTTCCCACTCATTCCTCAGAGCTCATGCCAACACTCTGCTTCCAGTGGCCAACAGCCATGAAAGATCTTTAAAAATAAAAGAAAAACAAATGAAACAAAGAGTTTCTCTCAGATCATCCAGGAACAAGCAGGCCTAAGCAGAGAATGAAGTGGATAAATTTGATCAATGTCCTAATTTCCTTTCTTCCCCCTTCCCATTCTGCTTTAGTTCTTTGGGGTCTGTACTTGGGAATCTTATCCAGGTTTCTCACCCAAGGCCTTTAAAGCACCATCCTGCCCACAACACATCTCCTCTCACAATTTCTGCCTGGCTCTCATTTTGGCCAAGTCTCAGTACCTGGCTAGTTAATTTATTTAATGTAATCTGGACAAAGGAAATAATGGGGATTTGCCCCACTTAGATAATAGGTTACATTTTTAGAGAGAACTTTGGCCCATTAACCCATAGGAGTTACTACAGTGGATGAAATTCCTTTTAGTAAAAGATTATTTTGATTTGTTCTTATTTTTATTTTTTGATTTTTAAATTTAATCTTTATTGTATTTTTTTCCATTACCATTTAGTCCCCTTATACCTGCCCCTCCCCACAGCAGTAATCACACTGCTGTCCACATCCATGAGGCCTTTCTCCTTTTGGTTCAATCTCTCCACCCCTAACCTCCCCCCCCCACTAGCTATAGATATATCTGTTCCATGTCATTTCCATGTCATTTCCCTACTGATTCTGTCCACCTCAAAGACTAGCTCAGTATAGAAATTTATTAATTTACTGTGTCTGTGATAACATCTAATTACCCAGTCCTCTCAACATCTAGTCCTTTTTGCCATCGCTGTGTGCCTTCAGTACCCTCTAAGCAGCTAACCAGGCCAGTGCAGTCTTTCATGTGCACAGAAATACAGACATATGTAGAGCGACCTTTTCAAGGTCCAAGTAAGAGGCAGTTGCTCCAAGCTCTCCCTACCTTTCTTCCCATTTGTTACTTCCATACACACATAGATATTTGGCAATAGTCATGCCTTCTTGAGCTAAGAACATTTAAAAAACAACAAGTCTGATTTCTAGAGTGAATAACACAGAGTACTATACAGATATTTTTTCTTACACAGGAAACATGTTCCAGAAAATTATAACAGAAAGGAAGTTAGAATAACAATGATAAACTTCACCCACTTCCTTTTTTTGCCTAGGCCTGCCTGTTCTTGGAAATTACAGATATAAAATTTTACTTCAGTTACATTATTGATTTAAACTATTTTACCTCAGTTACATTACTGATTTGAACTCTCTAATGAATTTTTGTAAAAGACAAAGCATTGTTGGTAAAGTTTGTTGTTATTATTTTAACATTTGTGCATAATTAGGTTTCAATAAACTGTTTTATTAAGTCAGGATAGTTCTATTGTAGATTATATACAAAATAAAAAGAAGGGTTAAGTTATTCATTAACATAACACAACATTCCTAAAGTTGTTAGGAAATTATGATATTTTTATTAGAATAATTTATATTTCAAAAGTTCAAAATCATTTTGTCCTATGAACTAAATCCTTTAACAGTTTCTCAAAGTAAATATATTCATTTTTGTTTCAGGTGGAGCCTACTACCTGATTTCCAGAAGCTTAGGGCCAGAGTTCGGTGGGTCAATAGGCTTGATCTTTGCTTTTGCCAATGCAGTGGCTGTTGCTATGTATGTGGTGGGATTTGCTGAGACTGTGGTAGACCTTCTTAAGGTAAGTAAAAGTTTTTCTTTTCTTCACCCAAGCAGGATAATTTGGCTCAATTTGCTTTTTCAGGACACTAGGTCATGTTATGGTATGGCAAGATGAGAAGGACTAGATTTATTCTGCAGAATGTGAAAATTGGATATAGTTTAAGGAACCCTAAGTTTGGCATCAGAACTGGTTTAAAATCCTGGCTCTCACATTTACTAGCCAAGACATTTTGGACTAGTCCCTCTACTTACTTGAATTTTGTTTTCCAAATCTTTAATATGTACTAATATTGTTTTATACATTTCATATAAAAATGTATACAGATTAAATGAAATAATGTACATGAAATACTGCATAAAACACAAACCATCAGATAAATAATGGGTGTTTTATCAGCAACAATATAGTAGTCCCATCGTATTCACTGAGGATATGTTCTAAGACCTCCAGTGGATACCTAGAACTGTGGCTAGTACTGAGCCTTATATGTACTATGTTTTTCCTATACATATTTATGATAAAGTATAATTTATAAATTAAGCACAGTAAGAGAGTTACAATAATAACTCATAAGAAAATAGAAAAATTAATAGAATGTGCTGTAATAAGTATTATATGAATATGGTCTCTTTCAAAATACCTTACTGTACTGTGCTCCTTTTTGACTTAAGGGAAGCATCCTATGACTATGGCACATCTGAATTGCCAGCATCACTGCCCTAGTGCTTTGAAATCATTAAGTAAAATAACATTACTTGAATACAAGCACCAAGTACTCATGCCAGTTGATCTGATAACCTGGATGGCTACTAAGTAAGAGGCAGGCAGGTGGTGTGTACAGCATGGACACACTAGACCAAGGCATGAGTCACATCCCAGTTGGGACAGAGGAGGACAACACAAGATTTTATCATCCTAGTCAGACTGGCAGTTGATTTAAAGCTTATGGATTGTTTCTGAAATTTTCTGTTTAATGTTTTTGGACCATTGTTGACTATGGGTAACTGAAACCATGGAGAGCAAAACCACCAATAGGTGGAAACTACTGTATTACTATTATAGATTTCCAAAAAGAAACTTCAAACATTAAAATAACTCACTGCAGAAAACTAGGCATTTCCTAGTTTAGGTGCCCCATCTATAACAGATGGTGCTTATGTGAGAGAATGAATTAGCCAGAATATGAACAAACTTCTAGTCCTCCTTTGCAGTAGTGATAGCATTTACTGAACTTAACCTCTATTTAAAAATTAAATGAATAAATGAGTGGATTGTGTAGTTCATAAGGTAAGCTATCTTCAAGAGATGCATTATCTGCTTTGTGTCATTTTTTCTTTAATTAAATAACACTTATTTTCCAAAATTCACATTGGAAACCACTCATTTTTATTCCTCTAGGATTCCCCTGATACACACAAATAACTAGTCAATCTCCTGAAACAAAACATGATATGTGTATGTGCACATACTTTTACTTAGTGCTAGAATAGCTCCTAAATCTGTGACTAGAATGAAGCTCTAAAATGTCCAACTCCTAACCGTGGCTATCAAAGGCCTATTAAAATATAATGTTAAGTTCTTTATCTTCTCAAGTTTATAAGCACTTCATTTTTCTATCATCTTATATGGCCCCATACATTAGTATATTAGTATCTCATATTACTCTTAAATGATACAATAAAATATACCAAAAAAGGTTCCAACTCTTAACTATTTTTGTGATTTTTTTTTTCCCCAGGAGAGTGATTCAATGATGGTGGATCCAACCAATGATATCCGGATAATAGGCTCAATCACAGTGGTGGTTCTTTTAGGAATTTCAGTAGCTGGAATGGAATGGGAAGCAAAGGTGAATTTCTCAAAATAAGTTTATCAACAACTGCTGGTCAGGCCCTGAACAAATTGCAGGGATAGATAGAACCCCATATTTAGAAAGAATCGCTGTTATTACTGGCTATGGAAAAGTTGCAGGTTAGTGCAATGTGGAACACCAAGCCCTCAGAGTATGAGTCCAAGCAGTCTTGATTGACAACTCTTATGTGACATGATCAGACCCGGGCTTGGTCCTTCTTTATGCTCTCATCACAGTGACACAACCACCAAGGTTGTTGCCATCTTTATGCGCAGATCCCTTTATGATCATAGCAACAGCACATGCTGGAAGTCTGCATCTCTCAATCACACCCTTGCTAACCCTTTTCAAGGTGGTTGTGGGTGACAAAACCCAAAGAAATGGCAAGCGTGTTGAGAGAAGATTATAGAGGCAGGAACTATCGTTCTCTGAAATTCAGTTCTTCAGCAACAAATTAGAGGACAACATACGCCTTGGAATTAAAGAATATCTGTATTGAAATGACAGTAAAACAGTTAGCAAATTTTGAAATTACAGGGAGCATGTTTTACGCATTCTTCATAACTCTGTACAGTGATTGGTACACTTGAAAATGAATCTATGTGCCTGGAGATGCAGTAACTAGGCTTCTAGGGGCCACCAGCAATGGAAAGAGGCCTAAGTCTTCCACCTACATAAGGCAATAGGAAACATTCCTGCATGGCACTTTTTTATGGATTATGCATTTACACATTAAACAAAAATGGATTAAGTACTTGCATGTACTGGGGATTCTGCTAGGCACTGGATATTCTGTTGTGACTAAAACAGGCACAATTTCTACCCTAGCTGATTAAACTGCCCATGAGGATATGAGTAATAATCAAGGAGATAACGAGTATATACAAAATGGTAAATTGGAAAAGTATTATAAAAGCAATAAATAGGCCACTGAGATAGGAAATAATAGGGAATCTACTTTCAGTGACTTTGTTCCTTGAGGGAGGCAATGTAGTTTCATGGAGCAGAGGGCAGAATTTAAAGCTCCAACTCTGCTGTTTGAATGCCTGGATTTGAACCTATTTTATATCCATATGACCATTAGTAAATTGCTTAGCTTATCTGTGCCTTGGTTTCTTTACCTTTAAACGGTGATAACATTACTGACTTCACATGGTTATTAGTAGTATTACTTCTCTGAAAGAATACCGCTAAAGTTAAATCTGCAGCTGTTGTATTGAAAGCCCTTGGTGAACGTTAGCTGTTATTTAGATTCAGTGGTCAAGAAAGGCCTGTCCAAGGAGGTAACCAAGACTTAAAGGATGAGGAGAAGGAAACAGTTCTGCAAAGAGTAGAAGTACCTTCTTAGCAGAATGAACAGCACATGGAAATCCAAGCCAGTAAATACCTCTACATGTATGGGAAAATAAAAAAAACAGACCAGTTGGCTGGTAAGCCTTGCAGACTGCTTGTGCTGGGCACATGTGGACAGCCCAAGATGAAATGCACAAAGTGTCAGGGGAATTCATGAGTCATTCTATGTGCTCATACTCCTGCAGTTAGCACTGGGAATGAGGGCAGTCCATGGTATTCTGCCTAAAAAGGAAATAAATTCTATCAGTGTTAAAACTCTGGGCTCCACTTATATTCCTGAGGACACTTCAATAACTTACCTACCTAGTACATAGAGTGTTCAGAATGTTCTTGTTCAAGTGCCCCATCACATGCCCTCATTGAAAATGTAATATCTATACCCAGGCCAAATAAGGCTTATAAAGATGTCATCTGTAAGGGTCCTCTTATTACCTCATCTGGGTCGTCGGCAGCCATCCGTCTCGAGAGACGATGGAGTAGCTTCTTAAGAGTCTATCTGCACCGCCGAGAATGGCTGTGCAGTCCGACTCGGGAGTGACACGGTATCTGTCTCCTCCCGTGTTGAATCGACATCTTGTGATGACGCTGGAGTGTCCTCTCCAGTGAAGCTGAAGCTACAGAGCCTGGGCAGGGTGATATGGAGGGTCTGCTGTTGCCCATGCAGCAGACCCCCCCTCTCTTCGCAGCTGAAGGATCCAAGGGAAAGACGGAGTCAATACAGCTTGGCTTCAGGTACGCCGCAGGAGTTGCCGGTGTTGACTACAACGTCAAACCGCCTTAGGGACTCCGGCTCCGGATTTTCTGTCGGGGTTTACTCCCTTAGCCTTTCCCCTGAAGAGGTATGCCGCAAGGCAGCGGAGGTTTTTTGGAGTCAGAGTTTTCCTTCTCTGATGTGCCCTGACTGGAAGATCAAACCAGCGACACTTAGCTCGCAGGCCGACGCTCAATCCACTGAGCCAAACCAGCCAGGGGTCCTCATCTGAGTAATAGAGTCTTAAATGGAATAATCAGAGTCTTTCTTCAGGGAGCACATAACTTTTATGATTAGGTAAAAAGGTGTTAAATAAATGTAATTTGGCTTTTTTTTCTTTGCCATCCCAGGCTCAAGTGATTCTTCTGGTCATTCTTCTTATTGCTATTGCAAACTTCTTCATTGGAACTGTCATTCCATCCAACAATGAGAAGAAGTCTAGAGGTTTCTTTAATTACCAAGGTATGTGTGACAAATGAGCTGTTTTACAATAAATGGTCCCCTGTTGCTCACCTCTATCACCATCCCTGTGACTCCCACTCCAGCCTTGTGATCCCAGGAAGAGCCAGGGGTTGGGTTTAGGCAAGCCAGAGTGAGTCTCAACCTTGCTGCTTACCAGCTAGATGGCTCACCTAACCTGTCTGGGTCTCACATTTTCCTGGCAAGATGTGAGTGGTAATCATAACTTCATGAGAGCATTTTTTAAAAAGCAAATAAGGTAGTGGATGGAAAAGTGTTCTTGAAAACATTAAGTGCTAGACAACTTGTTATTGTTGTCAAAAGAGTAGAAAAAGAGTGCACATGTAAGGAACGAGAAGAAAGCTTGTTCAACCATTGAGAGCACTAAAGTCAGGCGTAGTTGTTTTTCCCTATCAGGCTTTTTTGCACCTTACTTTTTAATAGCCTTATCTAGTTAAACATCACTGTCAGGTTTTTAAGTGTAAAGGGCTGTAGAAGGTACTTAGGGTAGCATCCTATGATAACATCGCTCTATATGGAATTTGACTTCTTTCCCTAGTCTATTTCACCGGTCTACTCTTTTGTAACTTTCCACTCTAGCTTACTCAAGAAGCTACTGCTGAGATTTTAAAAAGACTTCCCTTCATTTGCTCGTTGTCAGTATTCATTTGCTTTTCACATCACATCATCTCTTTCTTTCTGATTATTTTTCTTTGTAAAGATTTTCTTGTTTGCTCTGCATGTTAATATCCTTTTGGTTTTTATTCTTTTTTTCTCCTTCCAGCTCCTAGCTGTATTGTTTTTCTGATGCTATAAATCTTCTTTCCTTATTTTTGCAATGTTCCAGATTCTTTTGTTCACATTTTTCTTCATTTTCTTGCTTTCTTTCCATTTATGTATTTTCTTCTAGATTATTCTTTTCATTTAAGTAATTTGGTGACAACCTGTGGAATGGTATTATTTAATGATCAAAACTCCTCATGATTTTACCCTTCTATACATGAGAATTTGGTATAAGGATTTAAAGTTCAATCTCACCAGGGGATGGGTAGATTAGAATATTCATAGCAAAACTGTAAGGTAGCCTGACCAACAAGTTTCTGCAATTAAAAAAAAGACATGGGAAAGCAGCATGTTGATTAAGGTATTTATGCATGCGAGAATGTAGTTGTATATGTGTAGGACAGTGTATATGTGTGGTATGTTTGTGAGTATGCCTGTATTACCATGAACGATTTCTCCATTTCTTCATTTTTCAGTCTTTTAGATTCAAAGAATTTCAGGTGTCTCTGTTGGCACAAAATTTATTGATTTTTCAGAGCTCTGTTCTAGAGATCTGCAACCTTGTGATATGTATTTTGACCTTTGACAAATATTAGCATAAGGGTCATCAGGAGATCACCAATATCTTTGAGTTTCATTTAGATCATAGGAACACATCTGCATTTAGGGCTATAAAGGTAACTTTATCTCCTAATCTGTGAAGAACATCTACATGGTAATTTTGTCATTATTTGTGTTGCAGCATCAATATTTGCAGAAAACTTTGGGCCAAGTTTCACAAAAGGCGAAGGCTTCTTCTCTGTCTTTGCCATTTTTTTCCCAGCAGCTACAGGGATTCTTGCAGGTGCCAATATCTCGGGAGATTTGGAGGTAAGTTGTCTTCTCTGCTTTTGTAGTCCTGGGGGCTGGAGTGCAGTTGGCAGGCAGCACAGAGAGCTGTAGAGATCAACAGCGCTCATGTTTCTGTGCAGCTTTCAAGTCATAAAATTTCCCTAAGGAGTCCTCATTACTTAAAAATCATCTTTTAATGCCAAACTATCCTATTCCTGATAGTCCTTCCAGAAGTCTTATTTAGTGATATAAGAACAGAGTATGACTGTGTGTCACATTTCCAACAAAATAAATGCAGTTCAAGGAAACAAATACCAGAACCACCACTTTCTCTTTTAAACACATAATGTGTAAGAACATGGAACATTTAAGAAAAAAAAAATTACTTTATTGCTAAATGCTGATATTAAATTCAGGGACACATTCACTCATTTAATGGGTATTTATTTAACACTTATTTATATTATTCTATGTTAATTACTTTAAGAAGCATGCATTAGTGAGGATATTGGTTTGAATATTTTATAAAAGACCAGTAATTTTGACCTAAAGAAGACAGAAGTTTTTCTAGCAAATAAAAATTCAAGCTCATAGCTACCCAATGGAATAAAAAAGACCTGCTCCAAAACATAGCCAAGGAACTCAGATAACCTCCCTTGTTTTACCAGTCCCTTGGGGGTTGTCCTCATCTGTAAGGTCAAAGATGACTGATCATTTCCAAGATAACATTCCAGTCCATGGGAAGGGGAATAAGGAAGTAGATGACAAGCAATTCCTGGACCTTTAGAGTATCACTGTTGCTAACATTCCACTGGCCAGAATTTAGTCTGAGGCCTTGCATAGCTGTAAAGAAGGCTGGGAAAGGTAGTCTTTAGCTGGATTGCCATGTGTTCAGATAAAATTTTACAGAGTTCTAATAGTAAAAGGGAGACGGTGAGAAAGAATATCAGGAGGCAATAAACAGTATCTAACACACATACACACACAAAGTAGAAGACACAAATGTTACCTTAATAAATCTATAATCTACTTTGGGAGGCAAGAAATATTCACAAGAGCCATTGAGAGATATGTATACAAAGAACTTACATGCATGACCCATGGAGAGAAAATTGCCAGAGGGACTGGAGGATGCCGGGTAGAAGGGGCAAAGGGGGAAAAATTGGGACAACTCTAATAGCATAATCAATAAAATATATTTAAAACTGTATGCACTGTACAAATGGATTGTTAGACTTCCGGCCAAGATGGAGGCATAGACAGACACGCTGCATCTCCCTCCACAACTAAAAAGGAATACAACTACCTCAAAACTAGAAACATCCAGAAGATCCAGAAAATCAAACTGCATGGAAGTCCAGCAAACAAATATATAAAGAAGACATACTCATCCAGACAGATAGGAGGGGCGAAGCCAGGGCTGAGAGGATGCGATGTGGTGGCAGCAGCAGTAGGGGTGGCAGCAGCAGGCCAGTGGAAAGCTCAGTAACACATTTATAAAAGTCAAGAGGGACACCTGGGAAGCGTTCCCATCTCCTCACCAGACCTCCTGGCTCACGGTCCCAGCACCGGGGAAAATCAAGCATCATTGCTTCTGACTGTGCAGACCAGTGGAGGCTGGGGTGACGGCAGAAATTGCCGGTCTCTCAGCAGAGTCCACTTGTTTAAAGGGCACCCACGGTCCTAGAACACCCACAGACCCACCCACTCTGGGAACGACAGCCAGGGCAGCAGCAAGAGGGGCGCCAGTCCAGTGCGGAAGTGGGGGACGTGCCTAGAAAAGGGGCAAGTGCTGGGCAGGTGGCATTGTTCCCTCTTGGACCCCTCCCCCACATACAGTGCCACAACGTGTTGAAACGGGTCGCTCTGTACTGACCAATCCCTAAGGCTCTGCCCCTTACAACATAACAGGAGCAACAGCTCTACCTAAGACACAGAGGCAAACAAAGACAGGAGCCTGTCAGAATGAGGAGACAGACAAGTATGGCCCAAAAGGAGAAATGGATCAAAGTTCCAGTGGGAGAACTCAGCGACGAGGAGATAGCCAACCTAACAGATGAGGAGATAGACAATCTAACAGATGCAGAATTCAAAACACTGGTGATAAAGATGCTCACAGGCTTGACAGATATGCTTGAGTATGGCAGATGCATAAGAGAAGAAGTGAAGGCTATGCTAAATGAAACAAAGGAAAATCCACACAAAACCAATGGTGAAGAGAAGAAAACCGGGGTTCAAATCAATGATTCAGAACATATGAAAAAAAAAAACAAAAAAACAGTCAACCAGTGCAGAATGAGGAAGCAAGAATTGAAAAAAAAAGAAAAACTTCCCAAATTTTGCAAAGGAGGTGGACATACAGGTCCGGGAAGCACGGAGGGGACCACACGAGGACGCAACATGATTGAGATGCCAAAGGTGAAAGATAAAGAGAGAGTCCTAGGAGCAGCAAGAGAGAGGTAGAGAGTTGCACACAGGGGGTTTCTATAGGGCTATCAGATGATTTCTCAGAGGACACTTTCCAGACAGAAGGGGACTGGCAAGTAGTACTCAATGTGATAGAAGGCAACTTGCAACGAGGATTAGTCTGTCCAGCAAAGCTATCATTTGGAATGGAAGAGCAGATGAAGTGTTTCCCAGACAAGGTAAAGCTAAAAGAGTTCATCATCACCAAGCCATTATTATATGAAATGTCAAAGAGACTTACTTAAGAAAAAGAAGATCAAAACTATGGACACTAAAATGACAACAAACTCACAACTATCAACTGAATCTAAAAAATGAAAACAAAATCCAACTAAGCAAACCAGAATAGGAACAGGATCATAGGTATGGAGATCATTTGGAGGGTTATCAGCTGGGGGAGAAATGGGGATATGGTGCAGGGATTAAGAAGCATAATCAGTTGATGCAAAATAGACAGGGGGAAGTTAAGAATAATATAGGAAAGGGTGAAGCCAAAGAACTTATATGCATGACCCATGGACATGAACTAAGGGGGATGGGATTGCTGGAGGGAAGGGGGCTACTGGGAGGAGGGGAGAAAAGGGGAAAAAATTGGGACTACTATAACAACATAATCAATGAAATATACCTTAAAAATGGATTTAGATAAAAATAATGAACAAATAATTATTAAGTTAGGATATATCCTCATGGCAGCAATAATCAAGTGTGAACTGAAAGCAAACGCTAAGTACTGACTATTGGTGAGAGAATGTATTACAGCAGAGAAGACGAAAGGACAGTCAGGCATGGGGAAAACTAGGAACAGGGAGGATCTCTCACAGCTTAACTGGAGGAACCCTGATGAGGTTAGATAACCTTATAAGGTGAGGAGAAACAGGTGTCAGAGTCCTGAGCCAGAGCTTCTCACCCTAGAATATAACTCCGTGAAAGTGGATCCTTTGCCTTTGGTTTTGTTCATTGCCGTATCCTCGGAGCTAGTGAGGCTTCAATAAATATTTATTGAGTGAACGAAGAAAGGCTTTTGCATTTGTTATATTAAGAACCACAGTGCCGCAGAAAATTCCTGGGCAGAGATATAGCACAAAAAATGATTAGGCTGAGGCTCAGAAAAATTAAGTAACTTGTTCAAAATGAGTCAAGTAGTATCACTGCTTAGTGAAAGTTGGCTATGAATGTTGAGCTTCCGGTTTCTCAGATTTGGAAAAGCATCAGGTGTTACTAATTTAAGTTTCTACAAACTGTGAGTACACATTTGAATTATAGAATACTGTGCTTCTCTTAGACTCCTTAAAGACAATTTTGAATGAGATGCTTACTAGTCAGTTCAGCTTAACCAACACTTACACAAGGCACTGGGGAGGCAAAGAAGAACTCAGTCCTTCCCTCTAGGAGCCCATGGACTAATGGAGAGACAGAATTACTCCAATTGACTCATAAGAAGCAAAAACAGATCACGTGCAAGGTAAAGAAGAAATAGTAATTGCTGTCCCTAAAGAAGTAAGTGAAGACTTTCAGAGGAGTGCCACTCAATCCAGAAGAAGAGAGGGACATTTGGAACAGGAGGAATGGAATGTAAGAAGACACAGAGATAGATGCTGCTGATGGAAATTATTTTACATGCATAATGGGGCACACAAGTAAAATCTTTTCATCAATATATTAAGAAAGTGTATTTATAAAGGAACTTCTCTGTATCCTGGGCACTCTAGGAGTAAGCAATGAACTAAAAAATATCACTATCTGAAAAGGCAGAACTTACAATATCTTTCTTCCCAGATAAATGCTAACTTGAGTTAGGAATGCTATGTTAGTAGACATGTTTACTTATCTATCAATTTGTACTGAGAAATCTCTGATTTTGACTTTACATGTGAAGAAAATGCAAAAGATAACCAATCCTAAGTTTCAGGGCACAAGTAGTCACAGTAATGTTGTAAAAAGATTTTTTCTTTCCATTTAAAGATATTTTGGTTATTTTACAATTAAGCTTAATTTTCAGTATATACCCTGATTTATACTATTAAATAAAACTCAGAGGTTCTTTAAACTACAGACAATGGCATTAGAATATTATCCCAAAACTAGCTAGAGACACTAAGGAGGTTAGATCAAAATAATGTTTTAGAGAGAGCCTGCCCACTGACTGCGAAGGATGGAGTGTGTGTGTGTGTGTATTCAGTGGGGGCGGTGTTGGGGGGAGTGATAGGTAAGGAGACTAGAGGCAAAAAGATCAATTACAAGATATCACAGAAGTCTGGACAAGAGGTGACATGGGCTTGGATTAAGACTATGGCAGGGGAAATGGATCAAAATGGTCAGCTTTTGTTACAGTTAGAAGAGGAGGTAAAAAGGATGTTTTATTTTACTATGATTTGCAGTAAGAAAACATTTATGTCACAACCAACTGTACACATACAAAATGTTCCCCAAACAGTTCTTTACTACAGATGATGTCTTCTGATTATTTTCACTTCAGTTCTATTCTATTTTACTCATTTCATGGTAGTTGCAACCTACTAAATTAATTCCATGATGTAATAGATGAGGAAAAATAAGCTCATACTTGGCCATTAAGGTTGAACTGGCAGGACATCGGAGTGGAGATGTGTAGGTTTGTAGCTAGATTTATGACCTTGGAACTCCAGAAAGGAGCCGGGGCAGGACCAGAATCCGTGATGTGCATGGGTTCATCCAGGCCTGGGCAAAGGGAAGTACTGATGGTGGAAAAGGAGTTCTTGAAGAAAGAGAAAAGGCAGCCTAGGACATTGGGGAACCCAGGACAAAATGGGGTCCTGAAAGCCAAGGGAAAAGAGTGCTTTGAGAAGCGATACTTTATCGTCAAAAGCCAGAGTGGTCAAGCATGTTAAGGACTGAGAGGTGACAGCATATTGAGATGTGGTGAGGAAACTTCAGTTCATATTTCTCTTTTGAGAGTGAAACTAAATAATCAAAACACAATGGATTCAGTTCAACTTAGTAAACATTCATTTTTTACACACTATGGGAATATGCAAGATTCTGCCTCTGCTCAAAATCCAGCATTCTTCTGAAGATGGCAGTCAATGAGAGTTGGCACAAAGTTCTACTCTGAGCCTCCTATTTGCTAACATATTCATTGATAATCCGTAAATATGTGCCTGGGAGGAGTCAAGTCAAGTCAAGAGAGTTAGAATGCAGTGTCAGAAGTGTAAGATTAGGATATGGTTGACATACTCCAAAAGCAGTAATCTAATAAAATGTTGGTATTATAGATAGATAGATAGATAGATAGATAGATAGATAGATAGAATATTTATATATACTATTTAATGAAGAAAGGTGAAGGGAAGTTATATTTGGGTTTATTGCTAGGGGGATGGAAACTAACATTTAGAATGAAAGCTAAGCATTTGTCAAAGTCCTGAGCCCTGTCTAGGAGAAATATAGCCATACCAGACAATGTGAACATGTGATCATACATTAAGATATTGGCAGCTGGGTCAAGTTTGACCCTCATGTAAGTTCTAAATAAGTAATTTTAGAGCTTGTAGCAGGTTTTTGTATTTAAGGTACAAGACTGCCTTCCATCTTCGTAACTCTTAATCTTTACATATATTTCCTTTCTTCCCACTTAAATCAGTTTTTCACATTTCACTCACATCCCAAGAAATCCTTAATCAATAAAATAAACACTGAAACAGAACATGGACTAGAAGACTGAGATGGGCCCATTTCAGCCACAGTGGTCTTCTTCTTTCTTCTACATGCTTTTTTGCACACACTTGCCACATTCACTTTTGGAAACAGTAGTTTGGGAGGCTGCATACGTATGTACGTACTAGACCAGTGATTTTCAACCCATGTGCTGCAAGAATTTTTAAAGCATGCAACACCTGATTATTTAGTCAGGGACAAAGACTTCCTTTCCCTTGGGGTGTAAAATAAAAAAATAAAAATAAAAAAGACAACAGCCAACACAACAGTAGCCATCCAGTATGAATGCATTAAAATTACACCTATTTTTTGTCAGATAGGCAAATATACATTTTTTGGTGTGCTGAAGAATTTTAGTAATTAGTCTATATGTGCCATGAAATGAAAAAAGTTGAAAATCATTGTATTAGACAAATCATGTGTGAAAACCTTCCTAAAAGAGTGGGAAGGAATTAATGATCACAGAGTGACTCCACAGGATGATGTGGGGACAGATTTGCTTGACTATGCAGCTGTCAAGTTGAGTCTACATTCACCGTGAGTTTACCTTTCTGATGGATTTGATCAGCAGATTTAAACTAAAAAAACAAATAAACAACAACAACAAAAACAACTTTATACTTTAACTGCACTAATTGCTTATTTGTATTGATGAGTTTCATGTGCTCTGGCGGAGGAACTAATGTCTACTGAGACTGTGCTTCCTTCAGCTCTATATCTATTGACTCCTATTACATGCCAGGCATGGTCCTGTATAATCAATAAATATATTAAAATACCTATTTAATAATTCCTGTTAAGTTGAATTTGATAATTTAGAAGTTATGCTGATTGGAATTGATTATGATATGATTTAGTCCCCCAAATAGGACATAAAATGGTATATTATATATAATATGGGTCCAGCTCAGTGAATTTATATACATTAAGCAAAAGAAAAGCCCATTTTTTTATATAAGCCTAAATTTGTTTCTTTCTTTATGCCTGCTTATGGAAATTAAATTTCTCCCATTGCAGTCATGCCTGAATGAGACTCCAAATGGGAAATTTGAGAGATTGTAGAATTTAGCAGATCATCCTTTTTCGCTTAGTCAAAGGTGACTTTTTTTAAGGCTTACACTTAGTACAAAACACACACACACATACACACACACACACACACACACATCAATGTGCCAGGTATGGTTGGATATTTCTCCTAATAATTTAAGGTTTAATAAATCAGCATGAAATTCACAGGAGATGAAGGAGAGAGGCATTAGTGAGTGAACTAACTAATACACTTCTCTATAAAAACTCCCTCCTGGGCATTTAGAGATATCTTCTGTTTAGAGCAAAATTCTACAGATTTCTTTATTCACTCTAAGCACTTTGTCTTTATCCCAAAAGAATTTGAGCTCATCATTTTACTATTAGTTTGATCTTTCTTTAGAACTTGCCTTAGGAAAAGTAGCCTAAAAGTTTGAAAACAGAGAGATAACTCCATGTGACCTCTCTTTCTGATGCCACCGTCTCCTTGTATCTCCATGTTATTATTTGAAAGGATCCCCAAGATGCTATCCCCAGAGGAACAATGCTGGCCATTTTCATCACCACTGTTGCCTATATAGGAGTTGCTATTTGTGTGGGTAAGTAGTATGTCTCTGGTGCTGTAACACCAGATTTACAAGGGGTTTCATGGGTTTTCATAGCCAATGGGCTTTCAGTGGAACATAAGCAGAACATTTTTTAAAACGCAATAATTTTAATTCCCTTCTTAGATGCTCTAGGGGTTTGAACGTGATTAAACTGTACCATAGGTGTCTCTGGGTCAGGGATAGAGTAGAGGTAAGCAGGCCACCTATTAGGGCTTTAAAAAAAATTCCTGCACTGATTATTTTAAGTGGTTCTTTCAACTTAAAGACTCTATAATTCTTAAGTGTTTCCTAGATTTAAAGAAATGAATTCATGGCTGAAATTAATGGTTCTCATTAGTACCTAACTTACACTGGGGCCTCTCTTATAATTGTTAGTAAGGACTGAGAACTCACCCTTGGCTGGAGTTTGAAAAGCAAAATGAGCAGTTTTATTGGTTGACATTAGTTTGTAAAGTATTTATCCTTCAGGAAGTTCAGAAAATATATATATATATCACAGTTATGTTAATGTATTTCAAAATCCTATAAAATGCATAATTTCAGAGATTATAGTTAGAAAAATTCATAAGGAATGTCAGTGATTAAAATATATATCAAGAATTTTTAAAAAGTTGATAACTCCATTTCTTGGAATTTATCCTAAAGAAATACTTTGAAATACAGAGAAAAATATATGCATAAAGATGGTCATAGAATATTTATAATAGAAAATAACAGAAACATCTAAATGTATGAAAAAATGGGATAAACCGAAGCAAATATTTGTTAGACTACTATTTGACCATTAATTTACTTAAGAAATCTTAATATTTTATCCCCAAATATTTTATTTATTATTTAAACCATTAAAATTGTATGTCTTGTAGAATTACGTCTGTTTAAAAATTATGCAAGGAATAGTTGAAAACAAGCGCTTGGTTCCCTTAATTATTCGAATTCAATAATGCCGTCTCTTGATTCTCTCACAGATGAGACAATAAATCCTACTTGAAAAACAATGAATCAGTAGCACTAAGCCAGAAATCTGAATTGAGTATTATATGCAAAGCACTGTGTATGCATATTAGGGGATCAAAAAGTAAGGTGTTCCAAATATCCAAGTATCTTACAGAAGCAAGTGAGAGCTAGGACTGAAACCCCCCACGACAGAGGAAGTGGCAGCCTGTTAGACACAAAGGATACTTCCAGGCTTCAAGAGGTCAGGAGCCTCCAGGTACCACGTCCCAGGAAGCCTTGACAGTGAAGACAGGAGAGGCAATGGACCTGCTCAGACTCTAAGTAAACTGAGTATGTTTTTAGAAGAAACCCCTCAGGGAACAGAAGTCTTCATATAAAGAAATAACAAGCCACTGTTGTTTCTCCAGGGGCCTGTGTGGTCCGCGATGCCACTGGCAACATGAATGACACCATCATTGCCGGGATGAACTGCAATGGCTCAGCAGCCTGTGGGTTGGGCTATGACTTCTCAAGATGTCAACACGAGCCTTGTCAGTATGGGCTGATGAACAATTTCCAGGTTCGAACTGCAGCAACTATAATGATACTTTTTGCCATTGTTTTCATTTCTATAACATCATGTATAATGACACTTCTGACTCTGAAACTGATTGATTATTGATTGACTTGAATTTAGCAAGGAATACATGGTGTGGGAGAGAAGGGACTCACGCAGGTATTGAGTCGTAGCAAATGCTGTGGTTGCATTTACTGTGGTGAGAAGAGAATGGACACTTGCTCCACCAGGGAAGGATCACCACCCAACATTGTATGCCTTTCAGTCACTGAGCAAGGTTTCATGGAGGGGAGAAGGAGAGACTTAAAGGTTAGTTAGCATTAGAATGCAGTTCATGTGTGGGACTTGGCTGAGGAACAGCCAATGCAGTGGCCCAAGGCCAATAGGGAAATTTGAGTGTCAGAGGGGGAGGTAAGTAAAGGGAAAGGAACAGGGAAGTTGGGAAACTGTAGGACTTGAAACATATTAATTTGTCTGAACGATTGGTGAGCACAGGGAGAGGCAAATTTGTTGTGAAGGCTTCATTCATCTATTTTAACAGTCAGCAAAGAGAAATTAACTCGGTTGAAGCCATTACTCCAAAATATGACTTAAATAGATAGAATCGCATCATGTCTCAGATCTAAAATTTTGTTTAATGAGCACAGAAAAAACAAAGGTTTGAAAAGCCTCTATGTGCAAGAACAAGAAAGACTGATGCCTTTAAAAAGACTGTAAACAGCTGAGTCCTTCTGCAGACCTTAATAAAATACCAGTTTCTGTAAGACAGAATTTCCAGTTATGAAAGCAACCTATGCTCACACAGGATAGAGAGAGAAATGTCAAAATACTTAAACCCTCTTACTTTATGCTTTCCAGTATCTTCTGAATGTATTGTGGTGGGCATTGATTATTTCTATAATCAACAAAAAAGCCATTTCCATTAAAAAAACAAAACAAAACTCTTAACAACTCAGGAATGAAATGGGTGGGGAAACAGGGAGGGGATTCTAGTTAGAGGTCATTCGCTTATAAAGGAGATTCCAAATCACAGAAAGTGGAAAGAGAAGCATTCAAAAAATTTTTGACTATTTTTATTTGTTTGTTTTTACTGTCTGTTGGCTGAGTTTTCTTACTTGAACCTCTCTTCTCAAGGTCATGAGCATGGTGTCCGGGTTTGGCCCCCTCATCACGGCTGGCATCTTTTCTGCAACTCTCTCCTCGGCCCTGGCCTCCCTTGTCAGCGCGCCCAAAGTGTTCCAGGTGATATGGGCATAAGAGCATGTGCTTGTCCCTCTTGCTGTTGTCACTAAACATGGATCAAGCTGAAATATTCATTCTCACTAGCAGTCACCTTCCATCATTTTCTGAAACAGTTTAATGTTTGCATCTGGCTCAAATGCTATCTCTGCCCCATAGTCAAGATCGATTCAAATAATATAAAGAATGATGAACTGTAGTCTTACCTTGCGCCTCAGATTGTGTAACACTCCACCTTTTGCCACATCTTCTTATTTGAATCACACAGGGAAAATGATCATACACT
Organism: Furipterus horrens; assembly: GCF_987537825.1. Classification (NCBI taxonomy): domain Eukaryota; kingdom Metazoa; phylum Chordata; class Mammalia; order Chiroptera; family Furipteridae; genus Furipterus; species Furipterus horrens. Next base: position 153,737,740 of record NW_028327173.1, read on the forward strand.
GACATAAGTAACGAATCTCTCCTTTTTTTTTCCCTTTAGGCTCTGTGCAAGGACAACATCTACAAAGCCCTGCAGTTCTTTGCAAAAGGATATGGGAAAAACAATGAGCCACTGAGAGGATACATTCTCACCTTTGTGATAGCCATGGCTTTCATTCTCATTGGTTCGTACAGTCCTTGTTCTTACCGAAAGCCAAGTAATTCTTCTGATACTCATAAGCTTTCCTTTTAGCTTGAGAAGCCACCTGTTTTATGTTTAATATTTGGGAATAGTGGAGTCTATCTAAGAAGGAAATGAGAAATCCTTGTACAAACCAGTCCTTTGAAGATTTGAAATGGACTTGGACTTTAAGCTCCTCTTAGAATCTGAGTGTTGGAAATCCATCCAACCAAATGTAACTGAATCCATCCTCCAACCTGCCCATTATTGGCTAATCCCAGAGCCTCCCCCAGCTGTCATCAGTCTTTACATCTCCTAGCCGGTGAGGAGCAAGGAAGTTGAAGTGTCTGTTCTCAAAATGTGGTCTTTTGACCTCCTGTGTGAAAATCAGAGCCACCTGTGGGTTTGTTAAAGTGCAGATTTTTTAGGCACAACCCAAGAGTTAGAATCAGAATCTCTGGTGACAAGGAATCTGCACTTTTACAAGATCTTCCAGAGATTCATAAACCACTGAAATTTGAGAACCACTTAACCTAGAATGTAACCTCCTCTCCTTCTCCCTAAACAATATAGAAACAACTACATAATCTTGGAGAGGCTCTTATCAATGTAGCCTGCACATCCCTCGCTGCTCCCTGAGACATCACTTTTGCTGGTGAGCATAGTAGAGGAAAAGGAGCAAGAGGTGAGGATGGTGGTAACTGTGCATAGATGGGCAGGGCCTTCCTCAGCACAGAGGTGCCAAACAGTGAGGGCTCCTCCTCATCACAGCCACTCAGGAAGTGACTGTAATTCGTGAAGCCTCATAAGATTTCCACAAGGTTGAAGGTATTTGTTACAGCTAATAAGGTTTGTTAGGCTTTTTTTTTTTTTTTTTTTAATTATACAAAAAAAAAAAAAAAAAAGATTCTGGAGAGCTGTTTCAATTATGTAATTTAAGCTTTAAGACTTCAAATTATTGCCCTATACTGCATTTAAGTGATCAAATAGACAAAGTTTTTAAAATGGTATAAATTAAATAATATCCTTAAAAATCACTTTTAGAACAACACAGAGCAGCTTCATGGCACCAGCTTTGTGGCAGCCATTTTCCCTGCTTTCTTGCTGGCCTCCATGTTCTAGAATCACGCCCAGCTGCCCCCTGCATTTGCATCAGTGAAGGTGATAGACATATGACATTCAGAGAAATAGAACTATCTCTAAACTATTACTGCTATCACAAAGTAAACAATTCAGCTGGAATTAAATCATGCTGGATATTTAGCTACCACAGTATAACATTTTTGACAAATCTTGAGAGACAGAACTCTCTAGAGAGGTAGAAAAGTACAAATGACTAATAAGAGGTTTAAAGTCAGAAAGAGCAAGTTGGATATATGTAGAGAGATTTCCAAGTAGGCATTTCTGATGCACTGGTATTTAACTAATCTGTCACCCTGCAGAGCCTTGGTATGCACGTAAGGAAAAGAACACAGGACCTGGTACCTCTGGAATAACTATAGGCGAGTTTGTCCTCTGCCCATTCCTCAAATCTTCTATCCACTCCCACACAAAAAAAAAAAAAAAAAAAAAAAAAAAAAAAAATTTCCAGTAGAGTTCTTGATTGGTAGGTTTTCTTGCTTCTTTATAGAAAAGAAACTCTAAGAAAAGGTATTAAAATAAATGCAGCCCCAAAGAAAAATCACTAACTTCTTAAACTTTGACAGATGCTAGCTATGTATTCAATTTCCAAATAAAGTCAAGCTTCCAGGCTGCAACAGCTGTTTCAGCCCCTGGTCTCATCACTCATATGTACATGCTCAATTCTGTTTTGTTCACAGCGGAACTGAACACCATCGCTCCCATCATCTCCAACTTTTTCCTGGCCTCCTATGCACTAATTAATTTCTCCTGCTTCCATGCCTCTTATGCCAAATCTCCAGGTAAGATGACTTTTCAAAACTAAAATAAGCCTAAGCCAACATTTAGTGTCAATAAAATGAAAAAAAGTCAGGAGAAGTGCTTAATTTGTGTTTATCTGTTGTTGTTTTTAAATATCCCAGTGGACAGTGTAATCTACTTTGTTTTGGTGAGTTGGGGGATGACTTCTGAAATGGAAAAAAAATCATTTGAGCAATGGCCTTTTTGACCAACCATAAAGTCAATTTTCTCCTGCAGCAATAAATTATTCATTGCAAGAGAAACCACATTTATTTCAGCAGTAGAAAAACACCACTATTTATTTCCAGGGTGAAAGCAACCACGGAGGTGGAATAAATGTATATATTTGTAACTTCCTTACTATCAATTTGTTTCCTGCCCATGGTGCAGAAGAGAAGGATGAGTAGCTCCCGTAATTACCTGCTGAGTGTAGTCAATGCAGATCCGCTGTGAAGCTGGTGGCATCCCTTCCCTCTTAGACTGTGCTTTAAAGTGGTGCAAAGTTTCATACCAAAGAACCTTCCCCTGTCTAGCCATCCCTCACCTCTTCTTTGCTTCCACTGGCCAATAGAATCCTTCTGCCTGCCTTTCCACCAGAAGAGAGACGTGTCATTACAAACCTTCAGAAAGTTCTTCAACATGAGGACTTTGATCAGGGATATAAACATGTTTCCACTTTTTAGGGCCTGCCACAATTGAACCTCCTTTGAAAAAACTGCTGCCGATAAAACGGAAGGTAGATAAAAAGGAGAACCTTCATTCCCCCCAAGGCCACTAGGCTCCAGAAAACACTGAGGACTTTCTGTTTCCACTTTGTTGCCTTCTTTTAAGCAGAGAACAGAAAGTTCTAGTCAGAGAATATGACAAATCATAGAAATGGGTGCCTCCGTGCCATGTTATTTTCATTTTTGAAAAGTAAGGTGAAGTAACAGAGATTGGCAGGGGAAAGATGGAAAAGGAAGGAGAGAGGAAGAGAGAAAAAGAGAGAAGAAAACAAAAAAGCACGTAGAGGGGAACACACAGATGCACAGACCTAGAAACTGAGGTTCCCCTCACCTCTTACTCTGCCTCCTTCTCTGTCTGTTTCACACACGTGTGCACACATGCATGCACGTACACAGCCAGACTCAGAAAAATAAGGGTATTTCCAGTGAAGGTCTCAAAGTACTATATCCATCTTGTGGCAAATTTAGGAATTTGCTCTAGCAGACTTTGAAAGCTCTGTTGTGTATTGGCAACTCCAAATTTCAAAGGTACTTCATCCATAGACCAAATGTACCCTTCAGATCAGTTTCCCCATCCTGATCATACTGTTACCCAGCTTCTTTAATTTCAGGGAACTAATAAAACAGGAAAACTTCACTGCATATGTGAATAGTGAGAAATATTTTCACTGAAAATGCAAAACACATTAATGTATCAGGTTTAAGAAGATAAGACATTGCAGATAAATTTCTCCCTCTCATCCCATCGATTATTATTTCTGGAAGGGCAAGCACTATCCCTTTAGGATATGGAAGAGCTAGCAAGAAGCTAATGGATTGACTTTTTATGACTGCTATGCCTTCTTCATGGAAAGACAAGCCCATCATCTTAACCTTCTCCTCCTTGGTCCACCAAGCAGTTCCTCCCACTCCTCCTCAACAAGACCCCACTTTTCCATTCTTCCTGCCTCCTTTAAACTCCCAAGGGCATAGATATCTGATGCTCAAGGTTTCGTAGTTTGAGAAGACAATCAGAGGGCATGCAGAAGTATGGAGGGGCCATGAGAAACACATTTTTCTATATTTCACAGCATCTTTATTTGGTATAATTACACCTTCACAGGCCAGGGACCAGAGATTACAGAAACTTAATAGCAGAAACTTGACCTAAAAGTTCTGATTTTTACACTTGGACAAAACATGTTACCTGTATCCTAGTAATATGCAGTGGCATGAGGGTGATATATTTTTTGTTGTTGCTTTACTTTCAGGATGGAGACCTGCATATAGAATTTACAACATGTGGGTTTCTCTTTTTGGAGCTGTATTGTGCTGTGCAGTCATGTTTGTCATCAACTGGTGGGCAGCTGTCATCACCTACGTCATTGAGTTCTTCCTCTATATCTATGTGACATATAAGAAACCAGGTAGGATAAGGACTGTGTAGCAATGGGTTTACAAAGCAGCCTGTAAGTACCCATTCATTCAACAAAGCATTACTGAGCAGCTCCTTGCTCTTAGGTGTGTATATGTATGGTGGCTATTAATCATAGAATGTAGTAAAATAGTTAACTTTGTTGAGCATCTTTTATGTATCATGCACTCATTTAATCGTCACAATAATGCTGTCTGTTAAGTATTATTAGACCTATTTTACTGATAAAGAAACTAGAGTTCAAAGAGTTGACCTCTTGCCAAGGTAATGGTCAGGATCTGAAGGAGTTGACATTTTAACTGCAGTGTCTGATACCAAACCCCACAAGCTTTCCATTGTATCCCTTTCTAATGCCCTGGTAAGTGAGATACAGTCCCTGTCTGCAAGGAGTTCATAAATCTGCACATAAGCAGTGAAATATATAATATAATGTGATATAATATAATAAATATGATTATAATGGTAATAGTAGATAAGATGAGAGTGACATGAATGAATTGCTGAAAAAGGGAGAGAAATGTATAGACTGAAGGTGGCAGAGGCTGGGACCACAGAGTCAGGTACTGAGAGGTCCAGTCTCAGGGGCCTGAACACCTCCACACTCCCCTTACCCCTACTCCACAAGTAAAGCAGAGAGGGTAGCAGCTACCTTGGAGGGAGTTGTTTGTTGTTTATCCTTATTAATTCATGTATTTTTAACATTGAGTATAATTTACATATGGTAAATTCACCTATTTATTTGTTTATTTTTCTGGAGTTCAAGTAAGTCTACCTTTATTGAAGTTATATAGAAATATGGCTTCCATAGTTTCTATTCTGTTCAGTCAAATTCAGATATAAAAATCTGGATAATGTGCAACTAGCAAGATACTCATAGTGCTCTTATATGTCAGGTGAATGTTGACATGCCGTTTACCATTTGATATCTAATTAAAGAGAACATTTTGAAGTGATAGCATTCATTATAAACTGGGTGGTAATTTTTTCCCTCAGTTTCCCACTTTGGATTAAGTATTTTGTAATTGGAATCCTGATGAACTTGAGTGGTACTTGCTCCTACTCACCCCTTTTACATGTAGTCTATAACTTTGGACGAACTCACAGTCTTGAAACCACCACCACAATGAAGGCAGAGGAAGGACAAGTCCATCCTCACTATAAGTTTCTTGACACTCCTCCGTAGTCAGTCTCTTTCCTACAATATAGCCCTGGTAACCACTTTTCTGATTTCCATCCTAAAAGGGATATTCCTTGCCTTTTCCACAATATCATATGGAATTATATATTATGTAACCTTCATGTGTGCTTTCTTTCATTTGACATGATGCTTTTAGATTCATCCATGTTGTTGTATGTATAAGCAATTGTTCTTTTTTGCTGCTCAGTAGTATTTCATTATATTAATATGCCTCAATTTTTTTTTAATGGATTCACCAATGATGGACATTGGGTTGTTTCCATCTTGGAATAATTATATATAAAGCTGCTATAAACATTTACACGTAGGACTTTATGTGGACCTATGTTTTCATTTCTCTAGGAGTGAGATTTCTGTCATGTAATAAATGTAGATGTAACTTTATAAAAAACTGTCAAACCGTTTTCCACAGTAGCAGTATCATTTTCCATTCTTACCGGCAATGAATGAATGTCATAATTGCTGCATATCCTTGTCAGCACTTAGTATTGTTGGTTGATTTAAAAACAAAAGCAAAAACAAAAAAACATTTTAATAGATGTGAAGTACTATCTTACTGTGGCTTAGTTTGCATTTTATCAATGATTAATTATGTTGAAACCTTATTTGCCATTCACATATTTTGTTTAGTCAAGTGTCTCTTTAACTATCTTGCCCATTTTTTGAGTTGTTTTCTTATTATTCAGTTGTAAAAGTTCTTTATAAATTCTGAGTGCAAATTTTTTACAGTATGTGTTTTGCAAATATTACAGGTTTGTGACTTATCTTTTTATTTTTCTTATTTTTCTGCTCTTGTTTTAAAGATCAGTTTTTTAATTTCTATAAAGTTAATTTATCCATTTATTTTTCTTTTATGGTTTTGCTTTTTGCTTCTAATCATGATATCCTTCCCTAACTTAAGGTTACAAACTTCTTCTATAAGTTTTAATGCTTTAGATTTTAAACTTATATTTATTATCAATTTTGAGTTATTTTTTGTATGTAATTTGGGTAATGCCTAAGGTTTAGTTTCTTACATATAAATATCCAGTTGACTAGTAGGGTTTTTATAAGAACATTTAATCAAAAGTGTGCTAAATGCCTAATGCCTAGTCAACACTTAATCAATTTTAATCTTCTTTATCTTGAGATAATGATCCCCCACCATTTTCCTCACTCTTCTAAGCAAAACTGGGAAGATGTCCCTGTCTCCTTTCTGGAGTGAGTATATACATTCCCATCAGAGACTTCCTCTTATAAAATTTAGAAAATCCATCTAATATTTAATTTGTTCAAAGAAAGGTGAAGTGTGACAGTGCTTATCTCCCTTATTAAGAAGATTAGATCCTAAAAGATCAAACTAAAATGCTTAAGAATGATTGATTCTATTCATGGACACCCAGAAGTAAGAATTACTGAGCTGTTCAGTTTTACAATTCCAAATATGAAGATTGCTACACACTATCTGTGTAAACAAATACCTCATTCTTTTTCAGCTTAAGAAATTGTGATGAACCCTTGAATCTGTTCAGATGATGATCATTTTCCCAAGTCTATTGTTTTCAGTTTGGTTATCACCCAGCCTCTCCACAATGCAGGATTTCTGGGGCTACAGCTTTCAAGTCTGATCTTTAGCTGGAGAAAGGTCTTGCTTCTAAGAATTCACAAAGTGCTCATTGAAGAACAATGCTCTTTTAGGCAATACATTATATGTTCGCTAATTTGGGTGCTCATCGCTGCTGACATAGCTACGGACAATCATAGAAGGTTACTGCTTATAAAAATGCTTCACAGTACACAGAAGGAAGATCAGTATTTTTTATGCCATATTCCTCTTTCATCCACAGATGTGAACTGGGGCTCCTCCACACAGGCTCTTTCCTACGTGAGTGCTTTAGACAATGCTCTGGAATTAACCACAGTGGAAGACCATGTAAAAAATTTCAGGTAAAATTGGCTTCTCAGGCATCCTGCTGTTTTTCCAAGTTAGCAGTTGCTTTCCTTTATGGGGGAGAAACAGCCTGTGAGTATAGTCTAAGGCTAGACAGTCATACAAACTATCACCTTTTCATGACAGTGCCTCCTGTAACTAAGTGCTTCTTCTCTTCCACTCTGAACTATGCCCACCTCCAACTATATACCCTCATAGTGCCAAGGGTCACCTTCCACGCATGGGGAGAAAGAGGTGATCTAAGCGACATGATTTTAGAGAGATGTCCCCAAATGCCCACAAACCTTAATCCTCAGTGCTGTCACCATTCAACTTAATATTTTGTGGCTTACTGAAGTCTCCTAGAAGTAACACTTGAAGCTCTTTATTAGTTGTATCTTTTTTTTCGTTCTTTTAAATTGTTTTTCAATTACAGTTGTCCCATTTTTCCCCCATTGCTCCTCACCCCCCCCCAGCCCACCCCTTCTCCCACAGTCATTAGTTATATTGCATTTTTACTGGGCCCTAAAAAGACAAGTTTTTCAAGGAGAATGAAGGAAAATATTGGGTGGAAAAGGACAGGCTGTGTTGAGATTTGGAATAGGAGAGTTTCCAGGGAAGCCCAAGACCATCTATCCTTACTTTACTTTTTTGCTGTGACTAACTAAACGAAGAGTACAAAGATGACAAGATGGACTAGGCAGGATGACTCAAGACTTCTGGTGAGAAATCTAAGAAATTTTTAGAGGGGAGTTGGTTTCATTTTGCCAAGCCACCTCTACCTGCCACTTCCAGTGGGGTAGTTCTGAGCTCATAGACTTCTTGCAATGGTCAATTCTCACATCTTCTTTTTTCCACTTCCAGGCCCCAGTGCATTGTCTTAACAGGGGGACCCATGACAAGACCTGCTCTCTTGGACATAACTCACGCCTTTACCAAGAACAGTGGCCTTTGCATATGCTGTGAAGTCTTTGTGGTAAGAGCCATTTCATCCCAGCAAAGTGTTATGCCCTCCCTGCTCACCTCGTGTTATTTTAGGTGAGCCAAACAGGTATATGCAGTGATAGGAGAATGGCAAGGCAGCTTGGACAAGAGCCCTTTTCCTTGATTCATATAGCAAGAACTAGCAAGAGCCCGTGATCCTGAATTTAAATGAGCAGAAAATATGTGTTTCTGATTTCATCAGAGACCAACTAAAAGTGATAAATATTTCCAAATGATGGCCTTTGAGTCAGGAAAGGCAAACTGGCTCAGAAATAAGTAAGTAAAATGAGGGCATTTGGGGTCATAACTGCCCAGAGAAATATAAAAGGATGAAATGAGCCACAGGGTGCTCTTATATAGATTACCTGATGAGGAGAGAACCAGACATAATGGCCTTAAATGAGAGCACATAGAATTTAGATCGAATATTTGGATAAACTTGATGACACTACAGATATCTGGGGGAATTAAACCAAGTTTTCTATGTCTTAGATAAACATTCAGAGCTGAATTAATTCCTTTTTATTCAGTAGGTATGTGGTAGGCTAATGACAACTTATTAGTAGTTTTCCTAAGAAGTATCAAAGTATACGCTAAAAATTCAACCATAATTGTTGTCAGATAATCAATCTCTAAAGTGAGGAGAAAGCATTAAAATTATAGCAAAACAATAAATCTAAGTCCTCCAAACCAATCTACCTCTATCTGTAGCTTGTATTCCTGTAACAAACTCTCTCTCTCACACACACACGCTCAAAACTCTTAGCTACTTCAATGTATTTTTATAATTGTTACCTATTCATCAAGGCATATTCCTACAGTTTTTATTTGATTTTCATAACAGTCTATTTTCATAAGGCAGAAAGGAAAAGAAGTCTTGTTCTCACTTTACTGATTGGAAAAGTGAGATTCGGGAGAGTAAGTTATTGTACAGGGTCAAATGACAAGAAAGCGACAGAGTGAGAGTGTCAGTCTAAGCCACCCAATTGTGCTTTGTGTTACATCATGAGGAAAAAGTCTTAGCAGACTTGTATCCTGACAGTGTTATTAGAATCAGACACCACTACCTGAACACCCTGCTGGAGAAGAATAGGACTGTCAGGAAGCTGTGTAACCCTGGGGCCAGTCAAGGGTGCCATCAGGCAGGGGTTAATTTATCACATCATCAGGACCAGCACTTAAGCCTCTTTTTATACTTGGCAATACTTTAAATGCTATATGAAGCCAGTTGGTCATATTCTCTTTCCTCTCGGTGCTTACGTGATAGTAACTCAAACAATATAACTCCGTGCAATTATCCAGGAGGGGGTGGAAGGGATCTCATGGACTACCTAAGATTGGCAGGTTAAGTAATGACCAACTGTAACTCCAGAGGGTTTTAAACAATCTGATCAAGCACCCTTTTCTCATATTATCAACTTTGGTGCCCTGGATGAGTGGATTTCATTTTGGCCAATATAATACAGGAGTGGGTTTTTGATGAAATAAGCAGTTTGGGGTGTTTTTCTTCTCTAGAAATTTAGAGAAAACTTAGTTTACCAGGCAATATGATACCTTTAGGGCAGGAGAAATGGACTGGGAGTATAAACAGTCAATATATTGGCAAGGGAGAAAAGGTCTTTTTATAGAGACAAAAGATATTGCTTTTAACTAACCCTTAGCTGCTTTAACTATAATTTTTAAAAGTATGATTCTGGAATATTATTTCATGTGAAGTAGGGACCTAAGTCTGTGCATCTGATAGCCCTGGTTGTTTGACATGTATACTGGACCACATTATATATTACTGTGCTGGTCTCTCTGAGTAAGATCCAAGACTCTTACTTACTCCCAGGTACCGAGGTCCTCCTGAGGACAGAAAATAGTTACTGCTTCAGTTAATGACTTTCCAGTGAGTTTCTGTGAGCTCCTGGTGCTGCAGATGCTGTCAGCATGTTTCAGCTCCACATTCAGTCCTCAATCATCTTTGCAAAGAAACAGATGGAAGTTGGATGTGAGGAAAGTCAACACACCATTAGAAAAATGTTTCCAAAAACACAGTGGTTGGTGGTTAGGCCAGCCTTGTGGAAAAGGTTAAATAGTAACAGTGATGTTAAAGAATGACAACTTAATGTTTAATGCTGGGAAGCTAATGCTCATGGGCTTTTGAGACATACAAGGTCAAGATCTGAATCACTGTTTTGCCATCTATTAGCTGTGGGTCCCTTAGGCACATAATTTGGTCTTCCCTCTGCCTCAGTTTTCTCAGTGTTGTTGTGAGAATTATATAAGATAAGCTTTCTAGTGCTCAACTGAATTTCTGTCAAATAATAAATGCTCAATTAATTTTAGTTCATATTGTTATTATTATCATTATCTTGATATATACTATAGTTGTCATTTTCATTATTGTTATCATTATCTTGATATATACTGTAGTTGCCATTTTCATTTAAAAAATATATCCCCTTTGCCATGGCTGGGTGGCTCTGTTTATTGGTGTTGTGAGTTCAATCCCCAGTCAGGGCACATACCTAGTTTGATCCCTGGTTGGGATGCATATGGGAGGCAACCAATCAATGTTTCCATCTCACATCAATATTTGTCCTTTCGCTCTCTCTCAAATCAACAAATATGTCCTCAGGTGAGGATTTAAAGAAAATATGCATATTCCCTTCAACAGAAACCTAACACACTCACTCTTAAACAAACCAGGCCCAGACACTGGATCTCAGACTTTTTAGGTATCCCACAGCTTGATCATGATGGAATGAGATATGTGATCCCACTGGACTAATCACAGGACAGAAGGCTCTGTACTCTGTCCCTCTGGGGGCCTTCAGTATGTGAAGTGCTAGCTTGAATTGCAGTTACACTACAAGGAAGGAGCAAGATTCAGAGCTCAATGACATTTAACTGCTGGTGGGTGGATAGAATCATGTGGCAACAGCTGCCATTTCCTACAGCCAAGGCATTTTTAAAGGACTAGGCATCACAGCCCTCAAAGCTGCTGAGAGTGATATGAAGAGAGTCATTATTACACTATAGCCCACACTATAGCTTTCCAACTATCCAACTAACTCTTACGCTCTCCGATCAGAGCTTCTTCCTTCTCTCATGCCTTTTTCCTACACAGCCTGAAGATTTCAAATGAGGGACCCTTCATCACGACAAATTTAGGGATCCTTTTTAAGGAATCCAGCTTAGTGATTTAAAATATTGTCTATTGTTCTCCTTTGAATTACCATGTAATAAATCAGTGATATACTCATAGCCCAAGAAGCTTTATACTCCACTTCTCCTAATAAACAACTGTTAATTTTTTTGTCATAGATCCTTCCATTCACTTTTTGAATGAAGTAACCCATTACAGATCAAGCTAAAGTCCCCTTTATAACCACTTAGCCCCATGGCTCTTCTCCCTCCAAAGCAAATGTTATACAAATTTTGTTTGTATTCTTTTAGTTGTTTCACATATATGAACCAAAATGTAAATTTGTTTTGATTAATTTTTTTTCTCTTTAACATTCTTTAAGCCTTGAATGCCCTGTCCTTTCCTCTCATTGTAAGGGAGAGCAGTTCAACTAAAATTCTCATTTTTTTTTTCTATCTTCAACCTTTTCTTAATTTTAACTCTCATATCTGCTAAGAAGAAAATGCATTCTTTTTCAATGCATCTCTTCTCCTTAAGTCAATGTGTTTCCATCACGATATTAAGAAAATAGTGACATGACCAAATACAGAAAGAATGGATGACCTATGAATGGGCACTAGGATACATGGTGAGATAAAATATGGATAAGTCAGAAAAGAAAAAGCTCTCTTTCCCACAGTCTAAACAGAGCAGCTACAAAAGCATAAACAGAGCAATAGAACTCTTAATGTTTTGATAAATAAAAGTTTGAAAGGACACTAAACTTGGCCCAAATCCTTCTATTTAATCCTAATGACATTGGAATTTCTTTGCAAATTCCTTTTCATAATATTCATTTATTTGTAGTGCCCATCAACTTCTCCAGACTAAATAATTTTAATTTCTTTACCCATTTCTCAATTAATGTCAACGTTATAATATATTTAAGATTTTTAGAGCTTCTTTACTCAAATTGTGAGTTAATTTATGTACTCATATTTTGGATCCTAAACTAATTTTTGTAATATATTAACAGTGATAAAATGTATTTTTATGACTATGACATATTTGAATGTTGAATAATTATTTTTAGTACGTCTTCCCTCTTTGTTAGTTTGCTTTTTGCTTACTACATTTGTATTGCAGCCTTGCCTCACATTAATAAGTGAGCTAAAGGGATATTATAATTTTTTTAGCCACGAGAGATTCCACATGAAATATTTTTATGACTTCTCCATATGGCATCTTTAGGCATTAAAGTAAATCTCTCTGTCACAATTAATGTTTAATCTGGATTTCTGTATTACAAATAGACACATGTGACACTGTATTTATTTAAATAAATGCCAGTTTCCCCAGGGGCTCACAGTCATTGTGGCGCAACTCACTATATTGATGGTCCAATACCTTTCCTAGCTGTTGGTTTTCCTTCTGTTTCATGGCTCTTGTTATCATTGAGCTTATGTGAATAAAATATTGCTTCTTGCTTTTGAAGGCGATGGAGTCTAGAATGCCAAAGAAGAGTAGTGGTTCAAAATGCATTGACAATCTAGAACCCTGAGCAAAATGTAACCCATAATGATATATCTGTCCTTAGGCTAAGCCTTCTGGTTTAATAACTACCTTCTCTATAGCTTTACCTTCTCCATCCTCATTGATGTATCTTGCTTTTTAACTTTAATGTAAGTCATTCAGACTGTTTTGAAAAGTTGTCACATGTTCTAGAAAACATTCTGGTAAAAATAAGTACATAAAAGATCTGATCCAATTTAAATGCAATAATGAAGTAGAAGTTACCCCAGAAATCACAGTGTTGTGTGTAATAGAAAGTTAATATATGCCACAAGTGTAACTTAACATTTTCTAGTATCCAAATTTAAAAAAAATAAAAAGAACCAGGTAAGTTAATTTTAATAATATTTTTTATTTAATATAATGTATTTGGAATATTATTTTTTACTACCATTTAGTCCCCTTATACTCCCTTTCTCCCCACAGCTACCACACTGCTGCCCATGTCCATGAGCCCTTTATCCTTTTTGCTCAATCCCTCCACTCCCTCCTTTCCCCACCTCCCATAGCTGTCATCCTGCACTCTATCTATGCAAAATGCAATCAATATAAAATTATAAATGAGATATTTTACTTTATTTTTCATACTAAGGCTTCAAAATTTAGTATGTATTTTACATTTCTAACATATCCCAATGTGGACCAGTCACATTTCAAATGCTTAATAATAACATGTGGATAAGGACTTTCACGGTAAGCAGTGATAACCTAGACAATTTTCTTATTCTTTTAAATGTATAACCCACATGAAGAGAGGACAAAGGGTATATCCAGGGTATCAGCTAGTCAGTGCCAGAGCCAGATCTCAACCCAAAACCCTGGTTCCCAGTTCAGCCCCTTTCATCTCTGTTGTAGAATTAGGTTGGGGTTTTCAACAAGGTTGTGAACACCCAGCTGAGATAATAAAAATCAGCTTTGGACTAGGGACTTCTCATGACTACTTAAAACCTTGCAGGATAAAGATTTTGATCCCTGTTTCCAAAATAATATCTAAAAGCCCAGAGATTATCAATTACCTCCAAAGTGGCCAAGCTTAGATTTGAAATCAGTTCTGTCTGACTGCAAAGACTCATATCTTTTTCATGCATCCAAAGCTCTTTTTCTCATTTGACTCCAAATGTGGTCTGAGGACAGGCAGCATCCATGTCACCTGGGAGTCATTAGAAATGCAAATTTTTGAGCCTCATTCCAGACCTACCATTGCATTTTAATCATGATTCCATCACTAGCCATCAGAGAGATGCAAATAAAAAATCACAGTGAGATACCTCTTTACACCAGTCAGAATGGCCATCATTAACAAATCAATAAACAAGTGCTGGAGAGGATGTGGAGAAACTGGAACCCCAGTGCACTGTTGGTGGGAATGCAGACTGGTGCAGCCACTGAGGAAAACAATATGGAATTTCCTAAAAAAACTAAAAATGGAACTGCCTTTTAAACCAGTGATTCCATTGCTGGGACTATACCCAAAGAATCCTGAAACCCCAATTCAAAAGAACTTATGCACACTTACGTTCATAGCAGCACTATTTACCATTGCCAAGTGCTGAAAACAGCCTAAGTGCCCATCTGTAGATGAGTGGATCAAAAAACTGTGGTACATTTACACAATATAATAATATGCATCAGAAAGAAAAAAGGAACTCCTACCATTTGCAATAACATTGATGGAACTAGAGAGAGAAGTATGCTTAGCAAAATAAGCAAAGCAACAAAAGACAAATACCATGTAATATTACCTAATATAGGAAACTAATGAACAACACAAATAAATGAGCAAAACTGAACCAGAGGCATGTAAACAAGGAATAGACTAACAGTTACCAGGGGGGGGTAGGGGGCAGGAGAGAAGGAAGATAAGTAGGGGAAGGGTTTAGTGAAAGAACTACTATAAATAACTCATGGACATGGACAATGAGGTGGGGATTGACTGTGGGAGAAGGGGTGGAGTGGGTAGGGGGAAGCAATGAGGTAAAAAGTGGAACAACTGTAATAGAAAAACAATAAATAAATCAAAAATTAAAAAAAAAAGATTTCAGGTGGATTGTAAGAAATCTAAGACAATTCAACAAAATTCTAAATCTCTCCGTGAACTGAAATAATTTCTCAGGAAAATAATAGATTTGTACCTTGTCAGCACATAGATAATCAGAAAACCTTTTAGATTGATTTGAAACATGCAAGGAAAAGTCAGTTTGGACCTTTAAAGTAGAAAAAACAAGAATAAAATTTTTAGTTAAAAATGAGTTTCCAGAACTCAAATCGTGAAATTATAAAATGCTTTACCTACCATAACAACACCTGCCTCCTTCTCTCTTAATCTATTCTTCCTATGCTGTGGGTGTTAGGTTCGGCAGAGTGAGAGGTGAAATTACAGGAGAACAGGAAATAAATTGAAAAGATTTATTTGGCCAGCTGAGAATAGGCAGGCTGAGACCAAAAAGGTGTCAGCCTCAACAGCAACAAGGCAGGGGTTTTAATGGGTGCAGGAGTTGCCAGGACCCCCTGCAGGTGGTCCAGTTGGGGAGTTGATTAGGAGGGGAAGTTGGTTCTGAGAACAGAGAAGTTGCTAAATTCCTGTCTGCAGATAAGGATACCTTTGCAGTGCATAGGCAGTCACTGGTGCCAGCAGTTATGCAGGGGCAGCAGGTTTATTGGGGGCTAGCTAAAATTTGACCTGAATTTTCAGAACCCAGGTCTTATGCCTAAGAGTAGGTGTGTAAGCTTTTGTTCCCACCAAATTCATTGAGTGAGTAGGAAATGTTGATTTATCTGAGTGGGAACATGTTAACATTACGCAGGGAAAAGTGGTGCAAGGGCATCCCTATCACACACAAAAAGCAATTGATGGGTCTAATATAATTGCCAAAATGTAGTAGCCCATGAAAGGATTTGCAAATCATCAAGGTCTGGTTCCCAAGAGGGCTGTCCATTTCCTGCACTTGGGCTCTAACTCTAATTGTTGTTCTTAAAAATGGTCCTCACTATTGAGTCAAAGATTAACTGTATATTTATTCTGAACCTCTTCAATCATATTTTACTGTTTCCCTAATATTTTGAATATATTATATTAAATAAAGTATATTATTAAAATTAACTTTACCTGTTTCTTTCTATTTAATTGGCTTTTTATGTCATTCCACATGAGGCAGTTAATCAAGCAAGTATTAATCCATCTAGACATCCTGGGTAGACAATGAATAATGGGAGTAGCACAGGCCCTCTCCAAAAAGCTGAATCTGCTTGATCCCCATTTATCGAGGTGTTTTCCCTTTTCCCCATTTCCTAACTCAGTGGGGCATTGCCAGCTATTTTTGCCTTTTAGAAAACAACAGCAGTGCAATGTATAATAGCAGGGCTTCTAACCAATATTTCATTGTGTCATCCAGGGACCGCGCAAGCTGTGTGTTAAAGAGATGAACAGTGGCATGGCGAAGAAGCAGGCCTGGCTTATAAAGAACAAAATCAAGGCTTTTTATGCTGCAGTGGCAGCAGACTGTTTCAGGGATGGTGTTCGAAGTCTCCTTCAGGTAAGGATAACTTTGAGGGAATGAGTGCAGAGGCAAAAAACAATTAGCTCTCCATGTTAATGAAGTTTCCAGACCTAGTGGCTGTACGTAGGCATTCCAATGTGAGAGCTAAGTGCAGATAATTAAGGAATTTGTTTTGAATTCCCGGAGACATGCAATGCTAAAACAAAAGCAAAAAGGTTCTATTACCATGAACTATGAGTGATACACCAGAAATGGAATATGAGGTTGCCTTTGGCCAACAGCATAAATTCTGTACCCGTAGTTATTGGAATGCAAATTTGTCCTAATGGTTGACGACATTCAGCATCCTATTAAAATTTCAAACTATTTTCACATCTAGAAATGCTCAAGTCTGGCATTCTTTATCTTTTTTTCTTTTGCAAATGGTGTAAGGGCAGCTGTTCGGCTAAATAAACACATGATGATCTGGACGAAAAATATCTCTATCATCCTAAATTATTTCCAGAATGTTGAATAAAATGTAATAATCTCTGTGGTTCAACACTAAAGCATACAGTTCTCCCATCTTTTCTCACTTATTCTTTATTTTTTCTTCCCCTTATGCAGGAAGTACATAAAATCTTTCCCTTGTTCTAATCTTCATTATTTAGAGTGCCAGAGTTTGCTTAAAATAATCCAAAAGATTGACTTTCTAATCATTTTGACATTAACATGGTTGAGCAACCCTGATTCTACACATACCAAATGAAGCATTTAGCTTTCAGAGTTGCCATACACAGGTGACTCAAAATTCCAAACTACATCCAGGTAACTCTGATGTGTATGCAGGCAGAAAAGAAAAACTATTGATTAAATTGTAATATTTTGGAGATTAAGAGATTAAAAGTCTTTAGGCCATTGCGAGATGCTGAGTTTTCCTTCAGTATTGAGCTACTTTTCAGTAGCTCTTTGGTTTAATGGGTTGAGAAACTTACACATTGAATGTAAACTTATCATAGAAGATTGAAAATATAATAAAAATTTCCACTGGGAATAGGAGGACAGACATAGAGTAAGAACAGGGATAGAAAAGACATAGGTATGAAAAACAATTCATATATTAATCCAGAAGAAATTGTAAAAAAATTTGACAATGCATGAATTTGTTCTCATGGATTTCTTCAAAGAAAAATGGAGCACAGAGGGGTCATGACAAAGGGAAGGACAGAGTAGTGATAAAGGGAGCACTGCCAATGATACCATTTTAGATAAAGCCTTCTTTACATCTAAGAAAGTATGGAATGAATTATCCTATCTCCAAACTAGAGTTATGGAAAAGACTCCCTCCCTACTGCCATACATCTGCCCAAGGCAGATGTTACCTGTACATTTCTAAGAGCAATACACCAAATGTGATAGGAGCAAAGCTTATTTTAGGAATCCTCCATCAATGTCTATCTTTTTCTACTCGCTACTGTCCTCTCTAAAATTTCCTGTTCTGATCATTTGTTTCACTGTTGCCATGACCCAGAATGTCCTTCCTGTATTCCCACTGCTCTCCTTATCTTTGCTTGTCAACAACTAACCAACCTGCAAGGTCCAGAACCAATGCCACCTCTCCTCATGAATCCTCAATGGAATTCAAGTTTTTTTCCATTATGCTTCCAGAAGAGTTTCTACTGCATTTGCACTTGAATTAAAATTATTTGTGTATATCTTGTTTCTTCTACCTTATTCTAAGCTTCTAAAGTCCACAAAACATGCCTCCCCATTGTCCCACAGCACCTAACATAGTACTTTGCTGGATTAAATTTAATTAACTGGAAGCACATCCTGTCATTTAATGGGGGAATGAAACTTCTGATATGGAAGATGGCTATTAATGATACTGTCATATAGAAGAATTAGATTCTGGAAACATAGCCCAGCTAGTCTTCAATAAATAATGTAAGTAGTATAGTTAGTGATTTTTTTGTACATAAGAATTTTACAAACACGGATTTTATTGCTAAAGCCATCATGGACATAACACGTGGAAATGATCTTTGAACCACTAAGTTACAACACACATGCCAACGGTTAAGCCAACCCTCACTTGATTTTAAAGTATTGAACCATTTTAATGAGTGTGTCAGAAGAAATGCAAATGACTGCTAATTTAGAAAAGCTACGTTTCTGTCATCTAAAATCCATTTATGGCTGAGATGATTTAGAACTGTCTTCCTATTTTATGCTTGGGTATGGGCATGAAGGACAGGCACTAAAATGTAATCTAATCTTCAGAACCATCAGAACATTACTTCAGTGCTCTTTTGGACCTTACTTTTCATTTGCAGTGGTGGTTTCCTGGTCTGGTAAGGATTGCCTATGTGTTTATTTCCTCTGTTTAGGCCTCGGGCTTAGGAAGAATGAAACCAAACACTCTGGTGATAGGATATAAAAAAAACTGGAAGAAGGCTCCCTTAGCAGAGATTGAGAACTACGTGGGAATCATACAGTAAGTGATGGCTTTCAAGATGTGTTCTTGTTTATAAAGCACTAACCAGGGCAGTACATAACAGACACTGGTATACTAGACTAAATCGCGTGACAGGAGGACATTCCCTTGGTGCTCTGAATTCTTTACCCAAGTGGAAAAACGCTGCCAATAATAGAACTTGAAGGAATCATAGCATCAGAGGCAACAGTGTAGAGGGGAATTTGGTATCAAAGAAAAAGGTGAATATTAAGAGTTACAACCTTAAAACCTACTTATGAGATTAAAAGCAAAAAACGGCTAGGTAAGAAAGGAATTTTTCTTTTAAAATAGCTGGACTCTTGGATTAGCTGGTGTGCCCAATTCAGTCATGTCTTCTTCTGAGCCTTGGGGAATGTAGTCACTAGCCCAAAGCCTCAGATCTCCCTTTGTTGTTACGAGGGTCCCATGTGTCAGTAGTCTCTGCCACATGGCAGAGTTACTTTATGCACAAAAAGCGAGTTTTAAGTGGTGTTGTGCATGGCATCCGATACTTAAATATTGGAAGAGTTTGGGGATAAAGGCAATAATGATAGGTGTTAAAAGATGAGCAGGCACCAGGTTCATGTCCTCAACATGAGTTCTCCCATTTAATTCTCCCAAGAAAACTTTGAAGTAAGCACTACTATTGTTCCCATTTTATAAGCAGAGGCACAGACATCAAAAATTAAGTCACATGCAGAAAATGACCAAATTGTGTAAGTGACAGAACTGGAATTTCACCCCAGGACCATCTGAATTCAAAGTTTACACTCCTGACCACATGTTACGCTGCCTCCAGAAGCACATATATACCCAAAGTATTACCTGGTTTGGTTCCTTCCTTTGCATCAGAGAAGACAAATGCTATACTTACAGAGAGGCACAAGGTGCCCTCAGTGACCATTCTAGGAAATTGATCTTTTCCTCCAGGCTTGAAAATACTTAACCAGATTCATCTCAAGGGAGGCAATATTAGCTCTGGCCAACAGCCATCTTTTGTGTCAACAGCTCTGAAAATGGAAGCTTTTCTTGGCCCAGGGCTGATTTCACTCTGATTTTATACCACAGAGTAAAGAACATGCCCTGAGAGATCTGGAAATTCCAGAATACACAGGAAAGAAATCCTCACCCATCAAACAAACATATACTCAGTACCTCCATGTCCTCAAGCCCCTGCTAGAACAAGCACCACATTTACCATCATTTGGGGGAGATTTAGGCAACATGACAAAAGCTTTCTAGATTAGTTCTACTAAAAAGAAGCGTAAGAAAATAATGTTTATCTTCTGAAATTACATCCATTACTTGATCAAACAGAAATTTGCATGGGGAACCTATGCATTAAGTGCACGCTCCTGGATTGTGTTCCGCAAATGCATAATGTCCAGAATCTACCTGCTGCCATCTGGCTCCTGCTGGTGCTCTAAGTTAATTAGGTTAAGCCTAAACCAGGTGACCAGGGTTAGAATTTTGCCAGACTCAGCAAACAGCATTTTGATAGGTTTAGAATCCCAGTCAGTTGCTGACCTGAAGTTCTTAGAAATGGATTTAGATCTGCTCTCTGTTATCCAGATTTTTCAGTACAATTCCATCTTTACCTTTGAGGGAAAAAGAGGGTAGAGAGGAAAAAATGTTATCTTCACTTTGGGGAACAAAAAAGAGGAGGAGCCTATCAGAAGAAGTATGTAAATCTGTAGCCATAGGGTCCATTATTTGATACAAAATTAACTGGAATCATCGTCCAACCTCCGCCCACATGATCCCAAGCAGCCTAAAAATTCAAAGGGACAAAAATAATTAAACCTAGTAATATTAAACCAAGGAGACTTCTGACTTTTATACCAAATTGGTAATTGGTCTTCTTGGTAATAACGTTCAGTGTTAAGGTGGCCCAAATTTGTACTAGTATAATATTTAGCTGGCTTGGTAAAGTTAAATGACCTTACTACCATAGCAATGATGTCAATATAGAAGGAAGACAAATATACAACCATATTGTACTGTACTTCTCTTTTAACAGTTTGGTTTGGTTTGGTTTTATGACTTACAGTAAGCACAGTATTAATGCTCTCATAAGGATATTATTACAATAGTATTTCACCATTTTTCTTTGAATAAAATATTTTAAATGCCCGTAATATTCTTAAGTATAGTTTAATTTTAATTAGAACCTGTACTAGTTTTTGTTAGCTGCATTAACAAGTTATCTCAAACTTAGTGGCTTAACACAAATTTATTAGCTTACAGTTTTATGGGTTAAAAGGCTGACACTAACTCACTGGGCTAACCTCAAGATGTGGGCTGGGCTGTATTACCTTCTGGAGGCTCTAGGAGAGAATTTATGGCCTTGCCTTTTCTAGGGTCTAGAAGCTGCCCATTGCTCTTGGCTTTCTTCCTCCATCTTCAAAGCCCTTGATGGGTCAAATCCTTCTCACATCACATTACTCTAACCTCCTCTTCAGCCTCCCAGTTTCACTTTCAAGGAAAGTGATTACACTGAGCCCACCCAGGTAATCTAATCACATCTGCCAAGTTCCTTTTGCCATGCTAAGTAACATGTTCTCAGGTTCCAGGGATTAAAATGTGGATGTCTTTGGGGGTCTGAAATTATTCTGCCTAACAGAGAATCTAATTTTTGTGTGTGTGTGTGTGGAACACATTGTCTATTTTTTTATAATCTAGGATGACTAGAAACAAGATTTATCAGGAATGTGTGGCAACTTTTGTTAGAATGAATCTATTTTGTTTAGTGAACATCACTTAACGGTTTGAATTTTGAATGTATATTCATATTATACTAAATATCTTTATATCATTATTTAAAAAATTAAGTTTACTTTAGCTATTGAAATCTGGTTTGTGCATAGGGAGTTAATCACAAACTGCATTGTTTCTGGGGGAGAATGGCCAGTGAAAAGGGTCCTGAGCTGCAGATCCATAGAAAGAGAACAAAGGCACTCCCAAGGAGAACATTGTAAATGAACTCAAAATACTAATTGGTTTGCCCTCTATTCGCAGGCAGTGGAAAAATATATATTGTACAAAAATGGAGATAAAAGAAAGCCTTTCTTTCCCTTCTATATAATCTGATTCCATTGGGTTGGGCATAGAGAAAGCACAACAGGCAACTTCAACAGCATACAGTTGCCATGAAAAAGCATTGCTTCAAATGTCTGTCCAAATGAAAGTCCATTAGAGGAACTGGAGACATTTTTAACTGGGAACTTGATATCAGAAATGTTGTAAGATTCCTCCCCAATGGGAGAAGAGATATGGTTGATAATTTCAAAGGGTGTTTGAAGTCTGGAAAGTTTCTCTTCTAAATATTTCAGTGATTGTTTTGTTTACATTAGAAAAAAATCAATTTTATAAAAGTATGTTATAAGCTCATAACCAGAATTCTAGTTGATAGGATATTTGAGTAAATTGATTCCACAGTAAATGAGTTAGCTTCCTTTACCCAGAATACATTTTTTAAAGGTATAAAAGGAGAAGAAAGTAAAACAGAAAGTCATCAGCTCTTGGTTGTATTCTAAAGTAAACTTTCTTAGTTTAATTACATTAAAATCCTAGAAGCAAGTTCAATATTTGTCCAAAGCTTGAGGATTAAAGAGTCATTTAAATCACTAACCACCTTTTTTCCACTTTCAGTGATGCATTTGATTTTGAGATTGGTGTGGTCATAGTCAGAATCAGCCAAGGGTTTGACATCTCTCAGGTTCTTCAGGTGCAAGGTAGGTACTTCTCTTATTCAATCAACAAATATTTATTGAACCCCTGCTCATGGCTGGTATGGAGTACTAGATGCTGGGAATTGAGCAATGCACGTTACAGACAAAACCCCCTAACAATGGAGCTTACTTTCCTGTGCTGACTTTAGGTTTGTATGCTTCCCGGCATTTTCCCCATTGCTAACACAACTGGCCTTTGTCCTGCTAACCAGAAATATAGAATAATCCATAGCTGTCATCAATTATTCTTCTTATCACAAAACCACAAAGCCAACATCACTGAAAATAAACACCTTCAGTAAATTAAACGGAAAAATGTGTCGAAAAATGAAGATTAATTCTTTCCTTTGAAAACCATGTATTGTGTTTTTAAGAGTCTATGATCTAGTTTACAACTAACATGGAAATGAGCCTGAATGCATCATGCTATGAATCACTAATCTAAGTTAAAGGCACAAACACTCTGCTTCTTCCCTGTAGAGGACAGCAGGTCCACTTACACAAGATTTTTTAAAATTGACCTGCACAGTTCAACTGAACCTCAAAGTTCAATTGACCTGCACAGTTCAAGGGTCAACTATACTTGTTTAGTCTTAAAGTT
The DNA here is from genome assembly GCF_987537825.1 of Furipterus horrens. NCBI lineage: Eukaryota > Metazoa > Chordata > Mammalia > Chiroptera > Furipteridae > Furipterus > Furipterus horrens. The sequence goes on from NW_028327173.1 coordinate 153,761,038, forward strand.
TAAACATACCCTCTTGTGTATAAAATAAGAAAGACATCTAAAAAGTCACTGAAATATTAGGACAGGACAATAATCCATATGGTTTCTCTCTCTTTCTTAACCTCACAATAGAGTCCAGTGATGACATGGCACTAAAACAAAGGATTTTGGGGGGGTGCCTCTTATCTAGCAGCCATGATATAAGTATCAGTGCTGGGTACTAAGACTAATGAGAGTCTGTCGCTGTCCTCAATAGACTCACAGCCTAGCAGTGGAAATGAATATAATGAGTATATTAATAGGTATAGTGGGAAAGAGAAAAGAGGCATCTAATTCCAAGAAGGCTTCCTGGAAGAAATTACCTTGGATTTGAGATCTACTGGGTGAGTAGGAGTTAACTAGGCAATGTCGGGGAAGGAAAAAAAATGAACTTGGGGATTAGAATTCCTGGCAAAGAAGAGAGCATTAGCAAAGATGGGAAGACATGCAATGTGGAGGGATGCAATGTACAGGCAACCAAAAGCAGATTAGTGTTACTTAAGTAAGAAGTTGAAGCAGACAATAGTGAAATATGAGACTGCTGATATAAGGTCCCAATTTTAAAAGACCTTATTTGCCATATTAACAAATGTGGCCCGTAATCCATAAGCAATGAGAAACTATTGAGGAGATTTAAGTGAGAGAGTAATGTGGTGAAATTTAGGTTTTAAACCTTATACTCTTTCAATTGCGTTGGCATGGACTCAATAGGACCATGAATGGAAACAGAGAGACAAATCAGAAAAAGATTTTCATATTAATTATAGCTAAAGAAGGTGACAGCTTGAACTAGAGTTAGGGATGGAGAGAGGACAAAAGTACTTTGGAAGTACAAAGAGAAGCATTTGGTGGTTGGTTGGTTGGTTGGGTAGAAATTGGGAGAAGGAGGAGTGAAAAAAGATTCCTTGTGGTTCTACCCATGGAAATGGGCAACATAAGAAAAGTAGGTTTAATGAAGGGAAGACTGGCTCAGTTTTAAACAATCTCCTGTGGGAAATCCTACTGGAAATGTTCAATAGTCAGTGAGACAGTCCATGTCTTAAAAGAGAATTGTGAGCTAGAGGAGTAGAGTTAGGAGATACTACGGGCCAAAATGTATCCCCAAGAATTCATATACTGAAGTCTTAACCTCAGATGTGACTGTCTTTGGAGACAGGATCTTTAAGGAAGTAGGGTAAAATGAGATCATTAGGGTCGGCCCTAATCCAGTAGGACTGATGTCCTCATAAACAGAGATTAGGGCCCAGAGGAAAGGGAGACGATGGCCATCTACAAGCCTAGGAGAGAGGCATCAGAAAGAAACCAACCCTGCCAGCACCTTGATCTTGGACTCTAGTTTCTAGAACCGTGAGAAATAAATTTATGTTTTTTAACCAACCAAGTTGGTGGTACATGTTATGGAAGTCCTACCAAACTAATACAGGAGGCACGAGAGTGAAGGTGAAAACTGAAACTATGACATTGGAAAATAGAGTCAAAGGAGCATGTGTATAGTAAAGAGCCCCAAGGCACAGAAAAGGGGCCCCATAGGAGGAGCAGGAAAGGAGCTCTCAGAGAGGCGGTGACCTAGAAGCCTGTGGTGCCATGGCAGCAGAGTGCTCAACACTGTCAAATACACCAGAAAGCTCTGTGAGTAAAGTGTAATTGACACAGCACAGATAATCTTAGTGAGAACAACTCCTGTAGACCAGTGTTGACAGAATCCGGATTACAGTGGGTTGAGGAAAGAATATGAGATAATGAAGCAGAGAATATGAATGTAGCCAGCCATTCTGAGAAGTTTAAATGGTGAGAAGATTCACTATAGGGAGACCTACAGACCTTAGAACAGAAGAGAGAACCATGTTTTCAGACTGAGAAAATGGGCCCAACAGAGTAGGAGAGGTTGAATATGAAGGTTAAAAAAAAAAAAAAAAAAAAAAAAGTGCAGGTGGCAGAGGAAGGGGAGGGACCCATGAAGTAAGACCCTGGAGCAACAGGAGGATTAGGGAGGACTTGGGGGAAAGGCATGGATGGAAGAGTTGACCTGAAACAGAAGAAAAGTGCTTGCAGTATGTGGTTTTCTAAGAGTGGAGTGATAAATGGAGGAGGGTTGTGCACATTAGTCTCAATTCTCTTTTTAAAGTTGGAGCCATTTCTCTTGTTGCCCAGTTATGCTCTAGCAGCATTTGGCCTCCAGGTTTAGAAGGATCAGAACTTTGCTGGGTAGATCCGACAGGGAGGAAAAGCCTGTGAGGGATTTGAGAGTGCTGGTGCTTGATGGGTCCAGACTCTCTCTGGCTGTTTCACAGTCATCTCCATCATAACAGAAGGAAACATGAGGGATTAGCTAAATTTTCTGATGCAGCCATTCTGGTGTGTTGTAAGGGAGGAGGAGAGGGAAGAAGAAACTAGAAATCAAGAGTTTGTATAGGATAAAGAACCACTATCTGATATGTATACTCTATGATTATGTACAAAGAGCTTTAAAAAAATTGAGACTATAGTACATCCTATGCAAAATTATAGCATAAAGATTATCTTTGGTACCTTCAGTCTTCCTTTTTTATGTCCCCTTTCTGCTTTTATTAACCTTTCACAATACATCTAGAGACCAGGTATACTACTAACTCCCTCTCGGTACTCATGATTAATTTATATATCCCTTCCTAGTTGAACTTAATACACTAGTAGCAACAATATCTAACAGTTTGAGTATTTACTGTGTGCCATGTATTATGTCTCATGTGCACATATATTACAATATCTCTCATCCCACTGCTCTGTGAGAAAAGTACAATCATTAACCCCATTCCATTTTAATGAAATAGAGGCTTACCCAAGATTCACAAGGTTAGTCATTCGTAGAGCTGGTAGGCTGAGAGTCAAGCATATGTCTGTTTGAAGCACTATTCTACCTTTTAAAAAGGAAAGCTAGAAAAGACAGTGACTTACATGAGAGGCAATGGTAAAATCTGAGATATGGGGATGGAACAAAGCTATTCCCACCTATTTCTTCAAAAAACCAACGCAGGGGCTGCCTGTCTGTGATAAGACAGACATGATGTTGAGGACAATTATAAGAACCTAATATTGAGACCTGCCGTGTTGCTAAATTTCTATATTTTAATTTTGTCTGCCTTTTGTACTCTAATGTTTTTCCATCTAAACAATGAGGATACAACATACACTTGTATTTAGATTACATATTTGCTTTGTATGTTATGTTGATCTCTTTAAGCTGAAAGATGTGATGTAGCTGAAAAATATTGCTCCCACCCCTCACTATTCCACCAAAATGCATCATCAATTTAGTTCTATAAAGCAATACAGAAGCTCATTCTGCAGGTATTGTTTCTGAAAGAATCCTGGCAGTGAACTGCATCCCCTTTTAATTTCCCATGGGATGTATCTGATTTATATGAACTTTGATGTTTGAAATATTTCTGCTTCTTAGTCAAGAAAGGGAAAGTACAGTTGGATGCTAATAAAATAATTATAAGTACCAATTATCTAGGGTAAAAAAAAACAATATTACACAAATACATGGAGAACATGCAGAAAAACAACAGCTTAATGATAGAAATTAACTTTATGCTAAATTTCCATGCATTGTTTTGAAGTCTATGTAATTTATGGCACAACGCTCAAATTAGATTTTGAATTGGAAGAAATAAGCTTGTGTTTCATTATATTATACTGTAATAGAAGGCCTAATAAGAGCCTGATAAATCTTCAGTATTGCATTACACTATGTTAATGATTATCATCATAGCTTTTCCAACACAGGCACCAAGGTGTCATCACAGATTATAATTTAAAGGAAATATTAGCAATCCAGAGTGCCCATATACTGTAGTTAATAAAGCAGTGGATAGAAATCAACTTTATAGGTAATTTGCTAGCTAATGGCAATTATTCCTATACTGTGTCACAGGCTCATGTGAAGAGAATATCTTTTTGTATAAATAAGATCAATACTGATAACTTTCCAACTTGTATTCTGCAGCAACTCATTCAGTACTGGTGGCTGATAGCATCTCTTAATAAATTAATTTATTGCCCAACAACACAAAAAACACAATATTTCATGTTGTTCACTTCCCAGGGGTATTTAGCAAGTTCGCCAACTTCAACAAAGAGTCCAAATTATTCTGGTAGGAAATCAAGTGATGACATGTGATTTGCAATATATTGCGGTCAAGTATTCCACGTAAGAACTGCACGATTTATGACCATCTCCAAGCACGGGGATTCTGCTGTGTCTGAGGAAGTGGCCTAGCGAAATAGAGACAGATGGCAATGTAGTAAATAATTACTTCATTGGAAGGTGACCACTGCAGGACTGCATCCTGCCTTTGGTTCAACTAGACTTCACCCAGGCACGTTGATTCATGTGAGAGTTTACAGCTTTGAGTTGATTGACCAAAGAAAAAAAGCATGATTTAATAATTAATAAAGAAAAAGGATGCTGCAGAGTGGAAGGGGATGCAATTCCTCAGGGGGTTTCCCTGTTCTCCCTTCTGTTGTGAGATAATTGACTACTCTCTCCTTAAGATTCAAAGTGAATTGTGGTGTGTAGACTCCTGCCTATTTCTAAAAGACATCTTAAAAAAAAAAAAAAAGATTGAGGATAGAACATTCGAGACAGTCTTGACAACTAAATTGAATTTCAAAATATGGTCATTCCAGCTGGTTACCATACAATCAAGTTACAAAGCACTTGAAAATAGAATAACTACTATTCAAGTGGTTTGGCATTTTCATGAAGATACGGTTCTGGATTCGCTCTTTGGTTTTACTATAAGAACTGTTTGGGGTTATGTATGCAATTTGTTAGAAATGCACTCAACAGAGAGAACCTAAAGCCTAAGCTTTTTTATCCAATTTCAGGGATTCTCTTAATATTGGGATGAGAAGAGGGCAGGATTTCTCTCTCTCTCTCTCCTTCTCTCTCTCACTCTCCTACTCTCCCCCCACCCCTTTCTAGTATCATGGCTTTGCAAATTATGATGGAGTATGGAATTATCTAACATGGAAGATTAAAATTCCCACCTGATGCTCAGGTGGTGGCCCTCTCTGGGGTGTAGGACCCCTTTCCTTGCCTCTTATTCTTCTGATTAATCCCACCTCTCCTACCTTTGGTCACCTTCCAGCCTGTTTTATACAATCAGCTTCGGTTAGCAACTCATTTTATACCTCTGTATACACCATTAGCTTTCGTGTCCTGGCTGGTTTGGCTCAGTGGATTGAGCGTCGGCCTGCGAGCTAAGTGTCGCTGGTTCGATCTTCCAGTCAGGGCACATCAGAGAAGGAAAACTCTGACTCTAAAAAACCTCCGCTGCCTTGCGGCATACCTCTTCAGGGGAAAGGCTAAGGGAGTAAACCCCAACAGAAAATCCGGAGCCGGAGTCCCTAAGGCGGTTCGACGTTGTAGTCAACACCGGCAACTCCTGCGGCGCACCTGAAGCCAAGCTGTATTGACTCCGTCTTTCCCTTGGACCCTTCAGCTGCGAAGAGAGGGGGGGGGTCTGCTGCATGGGCAATAGCAGACCCTCCATATCACCCTGCCCAGGCTCTGTAGCTTCAGCTTCACTGGAGAGGACACTCCAGCGTCATCGCAAGATGTCGATTCAACACGGGAGGAGACAGATACCGTGTCACTCCCGAGTCGGACTGCACAGCCATTCTCGGCAGTGCAGATAGACTCTTAAGAAGCTACACCATCGTCTCTCGAGACGGACGGCTGCCGACGACGACACCATTAGCTCCATTTTTTCAAACATTGTCTTTTGCATCTAACCCCCTCCCCCCACACACATGTTACACACCTCCATCCCTAATAACCATTCACTTATTTTCCTCCTTTTATAGAGAAAATCATTTCAAATGTCCTGAAGTCTATTAATAGCACTGACCTGTTCTATTTCAACAAACTATTCTTGAGTACTTGTTATGGTGGTGGGCACTAGCAGAGAGACGTGGGCACAACTAAGCACATGAGAGAGGGAGTATGTGAAGTCTAAACATAGGCTTTGGAATCTGATAGACCCGGGTTCAAATCCCAGCTTGACACTTTTGGCTGTGTGACCTTAGTCAAGTTATTTATCCTACCTTAGTCAAGTTATTTATCCTCTGTTTCACTTCACATTTTCAAACTGGAATCATTATAGTGCCTACCTTATATATTTATTATTTTGCACTAAAAGATACAATGGCTGCCAAGTGTTTGACACTGTACAGTGGGTACCTTGGTACTTGTCAAGTGATGAAGCCTTTTCTCTTCTACGATGGTGTTGTGACTCATACAAGTTCTAGTAAGTGCGATTAATCCTAAGCAAGTGACAGGTGCTGAAGCATTTTTTCTCATCAAAATGCGATGAGTACGGGATTTGATGAGTTCTGAAGCTGATGAGTACTGAGGTATGACTGTACTTCGCACAGAATAAACCCTCAGTAAATGCTGGTAAGAAAATAGGGCCTAAGCTATCCTTCAGGAGTTTGTGGTCTAGTGGCGGTAAAACAGACATGTATCTCAAACTGTTCTGTTTCCCTCGGTGATAAAGGTTGAAGCAGAGTATTTATGGAAATGTAGAGCATTATGTAAATTTCTCTGATTGGGAAAGTTGGGGGTGGTTTCTTCAAAAAATGCAGGTTGGGTATTCCTTCAATAGGCAGGTATTGACAGTTGGAGCATATCACTGAAGAATGATGGTAAAGTGGGGTGAACACCAGAACTGGAAGCAGAAGGCTTGGGTTGCCAGCTGTGCAACCTTGGACAAATCACTTGAACAGTCTGAACCCAAGTTTCCTTTACATTAAAATGGGGAGAATATTACTAGTTCTGTCTACATCCGACTATTGACATAGGGTTCAAATAAGATACTGTGTCGAAAGGGCTTTGTGAATCCTGAAGATCACAAAGGTAGTAATGATGGTGATTGTAGTAGCAGTGATGAAATTAGTCATTTTTATTGTCAGTCTTGTGGAAATCAGTTCATATCTCTCCATTTGTTCTACCTTGCTCACCGCCTTGAGCCTAATGGTCAGCTAGGCCACTCCTATTGACAAAGTCTGCTCTTGATTTCTTAGGCAAACATAGGCAAGCAGTACACCAGAGAGAGAATTCAGAACAGAGCATCAGAACGTCACTTCCACGTGGTGCTAAAATGAGGACAGGAGGGAGTGTGCAGGAGGAGGCCTCAGATCACCTACAAAGCGAATAATTAAGAATTAACTCTAATGAGAACTTGCAAAATCACTGTGCCAAGGATCACAACACTGTGCAGATCTGAAAATTCCAGGTGGCCAAGGAAGCAGATTTTAGCCTTTAGAATAGACTCTGCCCTTGTTGCCTTTGAGGGAACTGTCGAATCTGACTCACTCAAGCCAAATCTGTTTTGTCTGTCAGGCCTGGGGTTTGCAGTTTGCTCTGTCCAGAATGGGCTGTGTATCTACCTCCAAGCAAATTGTTGGAGCAGCTCCGGGTACACTCAGTGAGCTGACTCTATTACAAAGGAGAATTAATCTTCTTTTCTCCTTAGTCCAGACTAGAGGACAAAGAACATGGCAACTAACTGGCTAATCCCAGGGTGTGCTGGAGCTAGCCAAAAAAGGAAAGCAAAGGAGCTGCCTCCCCACCTCTCCTTGCAGTTGCCCCAAAGAAGCTGACAACTCTGCACCTTCCAGATGCCTGCAAAGAGCAGTTAGTTACTCTACAGCTGCCCCGGCAACACCCCAAAATATGGATAATAATAGCTGGGGGGCTGTCACCAAGGGCCAGGAAGCTGCCGATGTTGCTGCTCTGGGCAGCCTGATACATGTAGCTGAATCTTTAGGGTCCCTCCCTTTGCAATGATGTGTTTGGGGGAATTAGCTTGCCATTATGCCACGTGCTTCAGAGTGTTCAGGTTCCTCTGATGATGAAGAGGTGGAGGTTAATAAGACAACTCTGAAATAATAGCAATAAGCCAAAAGCAAAAGGTCTTCCAAGTTGGAAGTGTGCAGGATTTGAAATCAAGCAGACCTCTTTATAGTTGAATCCTGTTACTTGCTGGGTGACATCAGACATGTTACTCAACCTTTCTGAGCCTCAGTTTCTTCATCCACAAAATGAGGGTAATCACAGTAACTATCTCAGAGTCGTTTGCTAAGGAATAACATGCACACAGTCCCTGGCACCTAGAGAGTGTGTAACAAATAGTAGCTGCTAAAATAACTCCCGGGCTTTCCAAAATACTGAATTTGCTTTGCATGACTAAACCCATTTCCAGGAGTTGCATAAATACTCTGCTGTAGAATGCACTGGCTGCTTTGTTCTTTAAGGAGCTCCAAAGCACTATGCAAGAACTGTTGTTTATTCTTTCTGCAATACTAGGGAAAGGGGGAAGGGTTACAATTTTCCATTTCATAGATAGGAAATCAGAGGCATAGAAAAAGTCAGTGACTTGCTTAATATCACATAAAGCCAGTGGCAGAGCTATAATCGGTCATGACCCCAGTGCAGTGCAGCTTGTGTTCACCTTTCAAAAGTCAGGGGTAAGAAACTCCTCTCTGAGCTTTAATACCATCAGTCTAATTTCTCAGACTTTCTATAGCTGCTGATCTGGAGAGCCTTTGAAGCTTTGGGGAAATCACATGGGTGATTTGACCTTAAATCTCATGCCACTGGCAAAAGATTAATTGCTAAGACCTGGAAAGGGGCCAGGCAATTCTGTGTAGCTGAATAACAGCACCGTCTAGGGATGTGACTGTCCTGACAGATTTAGTTAGTGCATAATTGATAAATCTAGAGTTTGTATAGCTTTGCTTCCCAGAAAGGTAAGGCAACAGGCTCTGAGGGTTGACATTTGCAGAAGCCTTACCTGGGTTTTGTAACACTGAATCGAGTTTTTCTACTCTTTGTCTCGAACATTGCTCATTTTCTACGGCTCTGTTCTCGGCAGGCAAGAAGACGAGGGGATCTGACAAGAAGGCCATCTTGCTCACTGTACGTGAGAATGCACATCACTTTAGCACTGTCCTATGACTGCTTGGAAAGTCTTTATTTACCCTGATCCAACGCAAGCTGAGGTCACAGAATGATGCAACACATTACACAGCAGCTAGGAATTTTTTTTTATCACAATCAGAATCCCCAAAAGATAAAAGGCAGCCAGACACAACATCGAAGTTTGGATAGTGGGTCTGAATCCTGGACAGGAAATTCTGCATAGCCTGACTGTTATTCCAGACTCAAATGTCATGAGACCCTTTTTTCACAACTTGAACTCAGACAGGCACACAAACATCTTAGCTTCCATTGCTTTCGCTTTGGTCACTCACTCCAGAAAGTATTTTGTTTATAGGAAAGAATTGTTGGTGGATATCTTTCACTGTCATTTGTATTCAGCGCTTATGAAGTTTATTATAAGATTTGGTTATCTTTCCTTAATCATTATTCTCCTATTTTATGTTTCAACTAAGGAGGCATTGTTTGTGCCTGATATATACTTAGTATACATCTGTAATTCTGTCATTTCCACCTGTAAAACATCTGACCCAGTAGCTCAGGTCAGATAATCAGAGGCTTTCAGTGTATACGATCTTATGTACAGTGGATCTGGCTTTTTGGTTTTAAATGAAGTGAATAAAGATGTCATTAAACAGCCCTTACAAGTAAAAACATAGTAACTTTCATATATTATAATTAACACATAGAGCTATTTTGGGAATAGTTATCACTTTCTTAATATAATTTACTGACATTACCTTTTAATAATCATTCAGAAAAACACCGTATTATGCTAATGATTTTATTGCAGATATGCCATTTTTAATATTAAAATAGTTTGTGAGTGTTCCTAAAAACGTTGTCTCTCTGAGTAAGTGATTTTGTCTTCTCTCTTCAGACGAGTTAGAGAAATTAGAACAGGAGAGGCTGGCTTTGGAAGCCACTATCAAAGACAATGAAAGTGAGGAAGGAAGTGGAGGCATCCGAGGCTTGTTTAGAAAAGCTGGCAAGTTGAACATTACTAAGCCAACTTCTAAAAAAGGTAAGTGGCTGAGCAGTAGACTTATATCTAAATATTAGGTATACATCCTAGGAACAGAGGACTGGAAAATGAAAAAAATCTTGCTATAAATTTTATAAACAGTCGATTCAAATATCTGGGGGATTTTTTGTCTTTGTTTTTTTGTTTTTAAATTGCTCTTTCCACAATCACTGCAGTTTTGAGTTTAATGAGGTCCATAGCGACCTCTGCTGGTAGAAAATTAGAATGTTAACATTTATTTCTGTCATGCACAAATAATCTTAGTTAACTGAAGTCATTCACTGGTGTGAGGCCCATGAAAGATCATTTCTCTAGGAGGGTCTTCAAGTCAAATAGTAAGATCCAAAGTGAAATTTAGCAGGCTTCTGTGCTAGACTGACAGAATCCAACTTTTTGAAGAGGCTATCCCCTTACCCCGGAAAAGGCTTGGTTTTGTTTCCTTGTTTTCCTACTATTGCACAAGGACGAAAATTATATATGCATATAAAACATATATGTGTTTATATACCCCTTCAAATACCAGTGGTAGCCTCAGGTGCCTGGAATATTGCATGGGCTATTAAGAAAACTGACTATGTATTGTCACCCTTAAAATGCCATTTTCAAGGAAGTGTGTTTAAATCTGAAGTTGGAGGTATGATCAGGACTTTAAGGCTGTAAATATTAGAGCAAGACCATCTGGATGCTAACTGTTTCTTTCTTTCCAAATATTTGGTTTATGCGTGAGAAGAGTTAACTGCCCATCGAACCTGCTGTAATTCAGTAGTACAGCCTGGGAAAGCAACGGGAAATTTAGGAGTCACAGCCCAGTCCTGTTCTTTCTATTCTTCAGCTGACGGCGAGGAGGGCAGCATTAATGTCCTTATTAATGAAGGCAGACTCGTTATTTATTCTGGAAGCCTGGTTCTGCATCACAATACCTCTGGCAAAAATACACTCCTCTGAAAGTCAACACATCTCATTGTTTGGAAAAGCAAAATAATGTTATGTATTATATCCAACACCTAAAATTTCAGATGCAGCTCTAATGTAGGCTCCTCCACTGCTCTGGGCTTTTGTTAGTTAACGGCTCTTTTGAGCTCTAGATAAGGACCAGCTCTGCCTCCAGGTATTCATACTTGAGTCCTCTGGATGCTTTGATGTGCATGTAAGTGGGGGCAGAGTTTGGTCCATTTTGTAAATTCATTTACTTTCTCCCTCAGCAGTCCTAGGGAGATAAAAACAATATAATATAATTGCTTCAGAATGGACAGACCCAAAACATGAAAACAGCAAAAGACAGAACAAAGCATCTTTAGAACCTCTTAGATCAGAGAGGAAGCTCTGAGCGGCTGTCAGCTCTCCTCTGAGCACTACAGTGACACCATGTCTTTGAAATAAGCAATAAAGTCACAACTTTGAGAGACATGGAAATAAGAAATAATATCTAAAGTGTAGTAAAGAAACCCCTACTGGCAAATAGAAACAAGGGTCCAATTCCAACACCAGCCTAGTCCCTGGAACACTTTCATTGCTTCCATGTTAGACTGGAAATTGCATTAAAATTTTTATTAAAATATTTTATGTGCACCCTTCATTATAATTCTAGTAAAAAAACTGTCTTTCTACATTTTTTGGCTTTTTCATCTCATTCACAGAAATTCAAATAGCTCAAATGGCTTTATTTAAGCCTCATAAGACTGCTTGAAAAGAAAGCAGAGGAGTCAAACAGCTGACATTAGGACCAAAGGGTCGTACAAAGTCAAGGTGCACATTATCCCAGGCCACCTGAGCATGTGTGGAGTTTACACCATTGAACTGCCTAATGAAGGAATACTTCTAATTCAATTACTTTTTTCCAGAAAACTGATCACCACATGTTCTGCTTTCAAGTAAAGTTGAAATATGATTAAGTTGGATTATATATGAAATTTGTAGAACTCAGGATTTTTTTTCTAGCTTATTAGCACTGTTACATGTCTAGGTAATAATTTTACTCTGAGACCAATTACCAAGGACCTGAAAATAATCCATAAAACCAATATCAAAAATGTTTGGCCCTGGCTGGGTGACATCGTTCCATACATCAAAGGGTTGTAGGCTCCATTCCAGGTCAGGGCACATGCCTAGGTTGGGGTTCCATCCCTGGTCAGGATCAGGATGCAGATGTTTCTCTCACATTGACCTCTCTCTCTCTCTCTCTCTCTCTCTCTCTCTCTCCCCTCCTTCCTCTCTCTAAAACATATTATCAGGTAAAGTTTAAAAAGTATTTTTGAACTACTAAAGGTGATATAAATTACTGTATGTTCAACCTTTATCTCCCCTTTTCAGAAAACAGAGTTCATTATTTATCTGTAAGTGAAAAAGCTCTTAGATTCATGACCCTTCCTCTATTTTTCTGAATAGATTTGTTGGAGTTATTTTGTTTTTTTCCTCAAAAGACAGATGGATATACTACTTTCTCTTTCATTACAGACAGCAGCATTAACACAATCCAGTCTATGCACGTGGGGGAGTTCAACCAGAAACTGGTAGAAGCCAGCACGCAATTTAAAAAGAAGCAAGGAAAGGGCACAATTGATGTTTGGTGGCTGTTTGATGATGGAGGTAACATTTTCTGGAATATGCACCAGGGAGTGGGATTTCTGTGTTGATAAATTTAACAAACTGCATGGGAAGGTATATGAAAAAGATACCAGTTAAAGAATAACATTTCTGTGTTCTCCAAAGACTTTAAATTATTTAGGAGCTGTGAAAGGGGGGATGAAAAAAAGATGCAAAGCCATTCGTTTCCTTTCAGTTAGACACACTCATCTTTCTGTCGTAATTTACTCTTTTTCAGGGTTAACACTCCTTATCCCCTATATCTTGACTCTCAGAAAAAAATGGAAAGACTGTAAATTAAGAATCTATGTCGGAGGGAAGGTGAACCGAATTGAAGAAGAAAAAATTGCGTAAGCAGCTTATCACTTCTATTAGAACATTATGGATGTTTGTTGTTCTAATGCTTTAATTATAAGAAATTGAAGTGACTTTGAGGTACAGTAAATTTAAAGAACAAGCCACTGTGATAGGCCTCATGGTTACTTAGTTTTCTAGGCAATAAATTATCTGTATAAGTTTTCTAATCACTGTCTTCAGGTCCTTTTATCCTCTGCCATAAACGCTTTCAAAAAGGAGTTTGGCACAGAAGCCTCATCTCGTCTTGAATACGAGTATCATTATCCTGTGTAAAGTTCATTGTGTTCTGACTAGTAAGTGTATCCCAGAACAGCAGAGCCTGAAGGAATATGTGTCCAATAGCTTCTCCTGGGAGGTCCAAACTTGTTAATTCCCAGCAGTGACTCTAGCACTGCTCAGTTAAAAGAGAACTGAGAGACTGCCCCTGGTCATAGTCCCAGCCGTGCTACCAACGGGACTGGGACCCGCAACAGGCACTACCCATATCTGGGTCCCCGCCTTCTCATCTGTAGTTTGGAAGAGTTTAAATGGATGACCGTTGAGACTCCTTCTAATTCAAAACATAAAAACAAAGAAAGTCTCACAGTGTAAGTCTGGATCTTTATTAACTTACTCATGAAGAGCAGATGTGTAGTTGTGAGAATGCGGAAGAAGGACAGTCAGCGGCTCTCAGGCCCTCATGGCAGGTCCAAGTCCTGAGCCCTTTCTGGAACCTACTTCCAGAAAGCACAAAATAACAATGGGCTCTTATTCAATGATTTTTTAAAGTATTTTCCCTCTTCTTATGAGGTATCATATATTAAATTTCTCTTAAAGAGGATCATATTAAAATGAAAATGAACATGATGTCTGCAACAATTATATTTTCTTAAAGTCTCCAGTGTCTTATTGGGACAACTGATAAAAGTTAAAAATGGTTAGTGGATTAAATGATAGCATGATATCAATGTTAAATTTCATGATTTGAAAAATTGTACTCTATATAAGAGAATGTCTTTGATAGGTAGGTGGGCAGATAAGTAGAAAGCAAGAAAGAAAGCAAAGAAAGAGAAGAGAGACATAAATAGATATAAATATATAAAGGGAGAAAAAGAGAATGATAAATCACATGGGGCAGAACATAAACAATTGATGAATCTGGGATTTCTTTGTAGTATCCCTACAATTTTTTGTAACTTGAAATTATATCAAAATTCTCAGTTTCCAGGGGGAAAAATCTCTAATATATAATAATATATTGTCACCCAATGGTCATTGGCATCAATTCAGCACCAATAGGAACCCCCAGTTTGGGGTGTGATGAAGAAGGAAACTGTAATCACTTCAGACAGCTCAAGTGTGATGCAGCACAACTGTGAGGGCAGCACAGCCGTGAAACAGCTCGGTAGTGTCACAGCTCAATTATGCAGCGGCACAGCTACAAACAGCACGGTTGGGAGGTGGCCCTGCGGCAAGTGGCTGTGCTCTGCCCCAGTCCGCTCCACCTGCACTGGCCCGTTCTGTGCCCGTCTGCTCGTCCTGCTCTGCTCTGCCCTGCTCCAGTGGGACTTCTTCAGATCCACCTGGGAAAAGGCAGTCCCTGTCTTTGGTGGAAAGGAAGAGTGCACTCTCCAAACCAGAGTGGAGAGTACTTTTATAGAGAGAAGTCCCCATCCCTGGTCCCTGACTGGTCTGTCCTCATGCAAATGGGGACTACAAATAGTCACAGCTTGATTGGTCCAAAAAGCACTGCCATGATTGGTCAGAATGGAGCCACTCTGATTAGTCAGAGAAGATGCTGATGTAGCTATAGCATTACCTTTGCTAACTGAAGATGCTGATTGGACCGAGAAAGCCTCAGTCCTATTGGTTGAAATACAATTCCAAGAATTTCTTTATAAGAGCTGGCTCCAATGGCAGGAACACAGTGCAGACAGGAAGTTCAGTGCAGGCTTCTCCCTGAAGTGTGGTTTGTGTGAGAGGCCCTTATTTAGAAATAGCTGCTTGGCTCTGCTTTTAAATTTGAGTCTAGTTAGCCACCAGGAGCCCTTCTCTGTAGGTATCTTCTTTCTCAGGATCCATACAATATACTTATTAGTTTGTCAGATTTTGACAGTAAACTATAAAAATTATCAGCAAAATAATAGTCAATAAAAATTAAAACTTGTTCTTTTTTCAAATGATAAAGACACTTTGACAGCTCTACATTATTTTCCCTGAAACATAATGCACAGCTGGGTTTGCTATTTCCAGTATCTGCACCTACAAGAATTTTTTTTTTCTTTTTTTTACCTTCAGTGGAATAGCTTGGTCCATACTTATCTATCAAGTATGATAATGAAAATCAAACACTAACCAAAGACTTTGTCTGAAAGCTAAGTGGAAATAAGACATAACTGCTTTTGATATCTTAAACACAAAACTCTTTGATTGAAATATAGCTAAATATGGAATGACAACATTTTTTTCTTATATTTTCAGAATGGCTTCCCTTCTGAGCAAATTTAGGATAAAATTTGCAGACATCCATATCATTGGTGACATCAATATTAAACCAAACAAAGAAAGGTATGAAACATTTGACAAGGTCCATTTTTTAATCTGTGATACTCTCTCAACTCTTTGGTGTTGGTTATTAAAAGGATAAAAATGTTATGCATTTACTGCAGTGACTTCCTAATAGGATATGATAAAAAGGGACTTTAATTTAATCATGACATAGTACTATCAAGTATATTTTAAAGGAAGGAAAACTGTTATGGTGAAGATGAACTTGAGAGGGAGAATTGTTGAAACACAGTATAGTTTGCATTTTAGAATTGCCCTTCATGTTCTTGGTGTCTATGGTGGCAAGAATAGCAGGAAGTATAAGCTGAGAGGATTCTGATTTGAGCAGGCAGGACAAGTTTCTGTTAGTTCAAGTTACTGGTGGGGCATCCTGAATGGAGAGCTCCAGTCAAGAAGACATGGAAACAGCTTGTGTCTTTCTGGCACACTGACAACACCAGCCCTCCATGGCCATTTTAGCTTTCAGGCACTAAGGATTCAACACTTAAGAGCCTATAAGGGTCCCAAAAGGGGGTCATTAAAACTATGTGAAGATTGACAAGGAAAGGTATTGGCTCCAAAATTCAAAAATAACAAAATTGAAATAATTGTTTAAATATCTTTAAAATATGACAGCATTTTAACCCTCCTTACTTATAAAATTGTCAAGTCCAGGATATTTAAAAACAATTTGTAGGTTAGAACTTCACAGGAGTTCCCAGAGATGCAAGATTATCTGGAAATTACAGCTGATTGTACATTAAGTGAACTAGTTAGAGCAATAAGTTAACAATTATAAAGTGTTTTCAATTGTTTACAGTCCAAATTCATGTCTATTATTGCATCTGAATATAATTTTACATGTTTGATTTGGAGTGGAATGGGGCCTCCAAGGTTAGAGTAGAGAGAGTCACAAAGGCATGACTTAGGTCTCCACTGGCCTATTGGACCTCTTCTCATTTCTGTTGACAGTCATTTCTCCTTTTTCCTGCTGTTGTTGGGTTGCCGTTCCAGACTCCCCAAATCTTCTTGCTCTTCCCCTATTTTGATTCATTATTATCCTATATGAGCTTAATAACTAACTGAAAATCATCCAAATTTAGGATGCATTTTTATTTACTGAACACAATCTTGAACTTCATGCTGTTGGAGGGTATTCCTGATTCCTCCAAGGTTATGGGTCACTTAAAATGGCTTTACCAAACACCTTAACTGTAATAAGCTATAATTGTCAGGGTTGACCTAGGTTATTACTAGGCAGTATTTCCTCACATCATGTATACCACAAGTTCTTTGCATTCCTGTACTTCTAGTTACAAATACTTAAGAAAAATTAACAACAGATTTTTCCTTGATAAGTGGAATTAATATTTTGATATGAACTGGGTTGTTATTCAATAAGCTCTGGTACCCTTCCATATTTCATTTGAAGAATTTTACTAAGTCATTGCTTCTTGGTATTTGCAGTGATGTGATCAAATGAGCTCAGCTTGGAGCTCTAACTGGTGGAAATACATTGTCTTGCATAACAGAGCAGGTCCGACAATTCCCTAATACGTGCCACTTAGCAACACGCCAGAGCCTGCCAATGCTTGGCAAGTATGGGGCCATTTACTGTTGTCTGGAGGGTAGTCACAGTGTGCTCTGCTGACTTTAGATTTTCTGTAAGCCCTGGCTCAGTCCTGGGCACAAATCTGTCACCTACTTGTAGTCAGATTCTTCTTCTTGCTATTTGTCTTATCATCAGCAAGGACTGTCTATGCCTGCTCATTAATTTGTTCCTATATCTTTGCCTCTTTACCCATCAATATGGCTTTCTCTACCCAGGTCCTTGTTTTCTTCACTTTTTTAAAATCCTTATCCAAGGACATGCTTATTGATTTTAGAGAGCGGGAAAGGAAGGGAGAGAGAGGGAGAGAAACGTCTATGTGAGAAACATCAACCGGTTGCCTCTCATACACACACTAACCAGACACTGAACCCACAACCTAGGCATAAGCCCTGACCAGTAATCGAACCTGCAAAATTCTGGTTTGCATTACAACTCTCAAACAAACTGAGCCACACCAGCCAGGGCTCCTTCCCTTTCTTTCATGCTAGTCTATGCCATGGTCATCCTCCTCATACCCATCATTTATGTTTTACCACCAATAATGTAGATGTACTGCTTCCATTAACCATGCCTCTTCATTCTTTCATTGACCAGCATAGTCTAGCCATGCTTCATCCTACTACCTCTGACCTTTGTGCCATGGTTTTCTCTTTTCAGGGATCAAACTCTATGAACAGTAGTAAGAAGCAGAGACGCTGGCATTTTTGCTTGTTTCCTGGCATCTAAATTTAATTATGGACACCATTTTAGTGGGGCGTTTCTTACAGGAAAAAAAAAATGAATTAGTTTTCACAATCTCAGAGATTTTTTTCCTGATATTTCAAGGTCTTGAGGAAGATGCAGGGGAGGGATTAAAATTAAATTTCCACTGCAATTAGAGACCTGTTGCAGCAATTACCTTGGCACAAAGACAAGGGGCCACCAAGAGGAAGTGTGCTGGACGTGCTGCCCCCTCTCTTCAGCCTCTGCTATAGCTGATGCCATGTTACTTTATAAAGCAGTCCCATATCTGATGTTGGCAATGGCAGTTCCAATATTTGAAGGTAAATCTTAGAACACAAATGGTCATTCAGTAAATCTCACATATGGCCACTGGTAGCACCTCTGGCACCTTTGTGATAATTTTTTAAAGGCAGCATCACTGAGTAGTTCAATGAGAGAAAGACAACTCTTCTTCTGGGCAAATGCAGCCCAGGGCCCAAATATTGGAGCACTGGCTCAGTTTCCGCTCCCACCTGGACCTTCTTGGCCGGGCAGCCCTTAGCTACCATTAACAACTATCTCCGGGTCACTGTTTTTTTTTTTGTTTGTTTGTTTTTGGTCACTGGGTGATGCAGAATGCCCAGGATAGTTTGTCAATGATTCCCATTTTGGAGGCTAATGTTACATGCCCTTAAATTGCCTTTAATAAATTTTTCAACTACCATAAAACATCAGTAGGTCTTGATAGGGACATTTTATCATAGAAACATTATCTATTATATGACAGAGCAAGGGTGAGAGTGAGTACAAAAGCAAAGTTAATGAGAAACTAATTGAGCCAGGAAAAACTGAAAAGCTCTTGTGGTTGAATTTCATTTTTTACTGTGTAACTGAATTAAAAGTCATAGGCCAAAAGAACAACAGTCTTTATACAGAAATCAAGAGAAACTAGAAGCAATTAACTAGATAATTTAGTTTAGAGATGCTAGAGTAGTCATAAAAGCAACTAGTATGTTAATTGGTCCCCCTGGCTGGTTTGGCTCAGTGGATTGAGCGTCGGCCTGCGAGCTAAGTGTCGCTGGTTCGATCTTCCAGTCAGGGCACATCAGAGAAGGAAAACTCTGATTCCAAAAAACCTCCGCTGCCTTGCGGCATACCTCTTCAGGGGAAAGGCTAAGGGAGTAAACCCCGACAGAAAATCTGGAGCCGGAGTCCCTAAGGCGGTTTGACGTTGTAGTCAACACCGGCAACTCCTGCGGCGCACCTGAAGCCAAGCTGTATTGACTCCGTCTTTCCCTTGGATCCTTCAGCTGCGAAGAGAGGGGGGTTCTGCTGCATGGGCAACAGCAGACTCTCCATATCACCCTGCCCAGGCTCTGCAGCTTCAGCTTCACTGGAGAGGACACTCCAGTGTCATCGTAAGATGTCGATTCAACACGGGAGGAGACAGATACCGTGTCACTCCCGAGTCGGACTGCACAACCATTCTCGGCAGTGCAGATAGACTCTTAAGAAGCTACACCATCGTCTCTCAAGACGGACGGCTGCCGATGTTAATTGGAGAGAAGAAATCTTACATAAATTAGGAGGGAAATTTTTAAACAATTAAAAACATTTTATACTTTGTTATTATGAAGAACAGGATAGAGAAGGCAAGACAGCTAGAGTTAATATTTTAATTGAATTAAATCTCATTTATTTTTAATAGCATGTAATACTTGGCCTATTCTTGAGTTATTTAAAAATATAAGAAAAATCACATTTAATGAGAATCAGAATAAAAATCTTCAGCTAACTTTGGATCACTTAGCTAGGAGATGGAAAATGACCAGCTCAGAGTGAGCCTTAAGATGAAGAAACCAAAGATGAACATAGTCAAGGAGTAGTAAGAGTTCAGAAAACATAAATGTGCAAATACATCCCCATGATAACCTTCTGTGTTACTTTAGCATATTTCAATTGCAAGTAAAAGAAAACTCATAGTGACTTAATAGAAATTATTGTCACACATAACTGAAAAATACAAGTGTACGTGGGGGGTGCCAAAAAACAAAACAAAACAGAATTATCTTCTGGAGGGCAGGCCCCTTGTAGTACAGGCTACCCCCACTAGGTGACTGTTCTAGGAACCCATCTGTGTCAGTGTAATAGCTGGCATTGTTGTGACAGGCTGTGTTTAGCTTCAGGGAATTTTTTTGAAGACCTTTTCAATGTGTTTGCCCATTTCATGATGGGTGATTTACAAGTGCACCTGCTCACCTTATGCTGAGTATTCAACAGTTTTTGACCAAAAACAGCATGACCCCATGCCCCACCCTCCCCATTCACCTGATCTCACCCCAAGAGACTCTTTGTTTGTTTGTTTCCCTGGATGAAAAAAGTTATCAAAGGGAAATTATTTGCGAATATGGAAGGGGTGAAACAAAAACTGGCAGAAGCACTAAAAGGCATCAAAATTAACAAGTCAAAAACTGCTTTGAGCATGGAATAAAAACGTCTCAGTAGGTGTAGTGTATCAAATGGAACGTACGCTGAAGGTGACTGAAATTTAAACATATAATAATAAATGCACAGTTTTTCCTAAGTAAATTGTGTTGGGGGGGGGTCTTCCCTCTTATTCTGGTTTTTAGGCAAAGCTTGATCTAGAAAGTTAATTTTGCAATCAAGAACTCTTTTTCATTCTCTCTACTCTACCATTCATTATGAAATCATCAAAGTTTTATTTGCTAATAAAAACAAGATAACTGTCCACAGCAACCAGGACTACATATTTGCTAATTTATGTTCAGTGAAAGAGTTTGTCTCTTCTCTAGTCATTGAATTCAGGTCACAGGCACCATTTAGACTGTATCAATCTAAGCTACTACACCACTCACTATGGTCAAGAGGCATGCTAGCTCCCTATTCATCAAGTTTGCCTGGGTTATGTGCCCATCTTGGCCAACCACTCTGGCAGAAAGAATAGAATCATGTGGATTGGCCGATGCTGGGGATGGAGTCATTCCCACCCAGACCACAATAGGGAAGCTAGTGTAAGTGCTGGGGAGACAACCAACAACCTCCATTCCACCTTCTCTTTCTTAAGTAACTATTTTTGACCTGGTCTTTCTAATAAGCCCACTAAGATGCAAAGAAAACTCTTATCCTGATCAAAAGAAGTATATGGAATGCTTGAACAGAGAGCCTTTCAGTTGCTCACCTCGATCCTGTGGCTGTGCAGTAGAACAAATTCCTTGCTTTTACAGGCCATTGCACACTTTTCATAGCACTGTCCCCAAAATCGTCACACTGACCCTCATTCCAATCCTCATGCCAGGTCTGCCAGCCATCATCACCCCCTTTTACAGGCGAGGTTATCCATGTCGGGGAGGAGGATGGAAGAGCTGGAGGGAGAACTCAGCTTCTCTCCGAGGCCAGCCCCTTTGCACTGATTACCACCAAAGGTCTCTGGAAGTGTGGCACTGTGGGAGGAAACTGTGAATGCAAGTATCGTGTGGTTGAAAGAATAATAGGGCATATCTGTCTTATTCCTTCCCTGTCATTGTCTACAGTTCTAAATAAGTCCAAGTGTCAGAAATCTACTGCATGAAGTATCTTTCCAATTCCTAACAAAGGCACACTGGCAGGTCCGTTCTACTCATTTGTAATCTAGCCACTTTGACCTGCGAATCCTGAATCATGCCGACTGACGACATCATTGAACTCGTGGCTTCATATTTTAATTTCTTAGCCTAACAGCACATTGAATCTAATTATCACTCATTCCAAAGTTACTAATTTACAAGTCAGCTATGTTATATAAAACTAAAGAAAATTATTTATATTTGAGATTGTTAGAGTAGCATACCAAAGACAGCTGCTCTCATAAATTATAAGGTTTGTTTTGTGCTATCATTAAAATATATATATATATATGAGATTGTTATAAAAGATGTGTGAGATTTTTCAGCAATTTTTTAAATGTTCCACCATGCTGACATATTGCTGCTTCTAGCTCTCTACTAAATGATTTCTCCTTAATTACTCTAAAATGGCCTCAGAATTTTGTTCTTTCTTCTAACATGCACCTGAACAATAGTTATTTGAAAAGCTCAGGCAACAATAGCAGAAGGACAAAGGCTACATTATTAGCAGCAAACATTCAAATTGTTCTACAGTCTTGAACTTGTGGGAGCCCTTGCTGTTCTCCCACCTGCCCACACCTCCTGCCTGCCATGAGTGGGCTGTCATGTGGACTGAAGGTGAGGAGGGCAGCCCTACCCCACTCCCAAGGAAACTAATTTATCTCCTACATTGGTTCATGCATGTCTTCCATGGAATCTGTAAACTAGGTGGATGGAAACTCATTTCTGGACTAAATTGTCAACATTACAACTGTATCTTTGACTATACTGTGTAGAAAATGTATTCACAGAATAATTACTATCTTATGTGTCTGTGTGTTTATATTGAGAATCTAATACCTAAAAGGTAAACAAGTCCTCAAACATGTTAAGGCCTTTCCTTGGATAAGAAGGTAGTAATATAGTCACGATTTTACTCACAGTATGTCCCTTGCAAAGATAACTCCTAAAAGATTTACATGACACTCAGCTCTGATTGTGCAACCAGTGGAGCCAGTCAAACCTCGAGTATCTGTGAAATAATGAGTTAGTTTCCCACTGTGAGGCATCCTTTATAATTCCAATTTCAGCTGGAAAGTTTTTGAAGAGATGATAGAACCATATCGGCTCCATGAAAGCTGCAAAGATTTAACAACTGCTGAGAAATTAAAGAGAGAAACTCCGTGGAAAATTACAGATGCTGAACTGGAAGCAGTCAAGGAAAAGGTAAAGACCTGTCTTCCTTAATTTTTACTTTGCTGTCTAACTAGCTGAAAAAAGAAAAATGGTTGATTTAAAGATCAAGAAGTAATGTCTTTATTATAGAATTTCATTATTTAAGATCCAGGGTTCACAGAATTTCATTATTTAAGATCCAGGGTTCCTGTGTTTTTCAAGTGCTTTTCAATTATATTACCAGATGGGAGGATTTAGAAAACTTTTTATTTATTTAGTATGAAATCAATTCCTTTTAACAGTTAAAAAAAAAAAGAAAAGAAACACAGGTTATTGACACATATTGTGAAAACTCCTTTCAAGTTTAATTTTATAGAACAGGAGACAGACCCATCCATCTAAAATAATTTAAGTCAAGTCAATATGTATGCAAAGTAAAGATAGATTGACTTACAATTTGACACAATAACAAAGAATTTCAACCTGATAAAGACAGCTGTGAAAATTAATATAGGGATCTGAGAAAATATGTACTTGGAATAATGAAGTTGAAAGCTGGGTCAGGTACACATTGTAGGATGGATGTGAAATGGTGAGTTTTTCTAGAAAATACAAGATGGGAGTTACCCCCATCTGGCTTGCACTGAATAAAGCTGTGATGATGAGGGTGATAAAGAGGGCAGGGACTGAAGAGTCAAGTAGAAGAATTGACATTTGAATTGGATTGGACTTTCAAGAAGGACCACAAGAACCTCTAAATTACAAAATTTAAATAAATTACATTAGGAGCTGAAGTTGGAACAAAATAGAGCAAGAGATAGTAAAAGCGTTTCAAATTTGGTGGAAAAATTACTAAGAAGCATAAACTCTGTGCGTAACAAACTGCCCAATTCTAACAAAGACTTTTCATATAACTGAGCCAAGGACATATCTGGAATCACATTTCTGAAACCAATGAAATATAATAATATATTTTATTGCTCTTATCACTGCAGAATAGTAGTGTAATTATTTTCCCAAGTTAGTCTTTTGGTGCTTTTTTGGTTGAAACCAGTGCCCTATGCTGATAAAATATGCAAAGAGTTTAAAGAAAGGTAGATTTGGATATAATATATATTCTTGAGATGTCAAACGGGTATCAAGATTAGGTTAGTTTTCTTCAGCCACAAACCTTGTCCCCAGAACTGGTCATTGTCATTTTCTTTTTACTGTTATCCATGCTGTTTGCTTGGTTTCCCTCCCCCCCTAGAATTTAATAAGCCACTATAGTACAGTGACAATTTGGTTCTATAGTTTATATTTCCAAATTTTCTCATGAGTTTTTTAAAACACTGTGTGTTTGCAAACCTGAATGAAATCATTGCAATATTTTCTAAAAATGAGGCTTTTCTACTTGTCCCTAATTTGAGGTAAGAACAGAAATTTCTTATTTAAAATACTGGGAAAACTGCCCTCAACAAAATCTGAATGTTGTTCACAGAGTTACCGCCAAGTTCGACTGAATGAACTCTTACAGGAGCACTCAAGAGCTGCTAATCTCATAGTCCTGTAAGTATCACTGCAGACATTTAAGAATGTTCCAGAGAAATCTTTGGTAAATGGGTTAATCAATGTAAATGCTCATGCTTATTCAGGTGGAAACTTTAAAAACTGGAACATGTGGGATTTTAGACAGTGGAAAAAAAATAAATGTCACTGTGAGACCTAGAAAACTGGGGCCCATGGGCTTTAGAAGGCCCCACTTGTACTTTGTGCCAGGGCAGTGCCCACCTATAGGCCCGGCTGCCCCTCCAGACCAGGCTCCAGGAATCTAATTCTGGAATTCCTGCCTAACGAGCTTCAAGCCAGCCAATGAGGCTCACAGGCCCCTTCGCTAGGTAGGTGCTCCCAAGTCACGGAGTCCACTGCACATTCACGAGGCTCCTTGCCGTTCGTGGAGAGACCAAGGTGAGATCTTCCACCCCACCAATGTTAGGGGGGCACCTGCTGAAAATATGGATGTTTGTTTACCTAAACATTGATAGCTAAATATGAAAATCTCCAACAACCTCACATTTATAGCTCATGAACTGACTCCTGTGTACAAAGATAATATGTCTTCAAGCAAGCTCTAGCCTGGAGGACGATCCATCAAAGACATAGAATGGTCTCCTGAATTGAGTGGTTCAAATAGCTAGCTTCTGAGGTTTCTCCCAAATATAAGAGCTTTAAACTAGTGGGAAAAATTATTTCTGCCAAGAAAGGGGAGAAGTATTGGTTGATAAAATTTTCCATTTAAAGAGAAGTACAAACTTATAGTTATGTTTTTTTCTCTACAATGCCTAAGCCCAATTTTCTGGTTTATAGGTATCTGTATTATCTGAGAAATACAACAGTCTAGTATCTATATTCAGAATAAGTTCAGTGCTTTCATTTTTTGGAGAAAGGGTAAAAAAGTTTCAGGCTGCTGCTTATTAAAAGCTCAGATAACTCGTGATGTTACTGATGACACGTAGTAACTCGCACCTTTGTTTTCTGTTTTTCTTCCATGCTGTCAGGAGCCTCCCAGTAGCAAGAAAAGGATCTATATCAGATTGGTTGTACATGGCATGGTTGGAAATCCTCACGAAGAACCTCCCTCCTGTCTTACTAGTTAGAGGAAACCACAAAAATGTCCTGACATTTTACTCTTAAAACATGAAAAATTAGAACACATTTGAACTTAACGTATGGATAATTAAGAACCGGTCCAGTACTTGATATTGTAAATCTGATCTGCAGTTAGGTAACCTCTGGAGACTATGCTGCAGGATTCTACATAAACTTTGTCACCATTTTTTCACTAGTTAATAGGAGCTTTTTTCCCCCCTATCAGCTTAAGGGTAGTGTCAAAGCTAATGATATACCTAAGAAAAACATCTTTGTCATTGCTGTTGAGAAACAAGAAAATTAAGCAAACCCATGCTGGTTTATGCTCATGAAAACCAGCAACTTGATGGTAAGCTTCTCCAGGCAAAACTAACCTTTTGTTTGCTCCTAGGCCCCCGTGGAGGCCTCAGCCCCACAGCAGGTTCTCACTTAATGCTTATTGACAGGCTGGTCGAGTAACATGGGTGTTTATCAAAGGAAAAGGCCAGCTGGGCAGGAAACGTGATTATGCTCGCCCTTCTGAGAGGCTTATACCTACAAAGAAGATTTGAAAATCAATAACTGAAAACTTTAAGAAGTACTTGAGTCTACAAAATGTTTAAAGCAGTTACCTAAATAAGGTTATTTAATGTAAGACAGATTATATACTTAGAGGGATCTGAGCAATCATTGACAGTAACATACAGCTTCAATTTGCTGCTGACTGAAATGCGTATTAGCTGGATTAGAAGGCAACATATATTCTAATTAAGTGTAATATATTCCTTTATTAATATAAAAACTTAACTTTCCTCCCTATTAAATATTTTGAAATCTCCCTCATAGTATTACTTTGCATATTTTCCTAATTAAGTGGTTAGCACAGATGAAATCTTCAAAGATGTCTAGTAATTGAAAACCAACAACCACAAATTTTCAAACATTATAAAGAAATAGATCCTGAATCATTTACTTAGTTACTTTCTGTGGTGATTATATGGATTTAAAAGAGCAATTAAGATGTGGAGAAAACTTGCAAAATTTGAAATATAGAAGTACTGATTTTTTCCCCATTTTTGTTAGTATTAGTATAATACTTAATCACATTGAAAAAAAAACCATCAAAATATTATTTTCTGATAAATGACTTGATTTTTTTTTCCCTGATATGTTTTAACTGTGTATTCTAACGGATAAAATATAAGGGAAACCATAAACCTGAAATAAAAGCACTGAAATTCATTCGCTTTGGCCTAGGTCATGTTTTTATTTCCCATTCACTAAGATCACAGTACAATGGTGAAGCAGATGTGAGCCTGAAAACGTCTATCATTTGCCTCATCTGAAGATTGTCTAAACTGAGATTTAAGATTAGGACTTCCAAGAACAGACTCAGCTCAGGATGACCAGGGAAGCAAGAGTCAGCAAAGCTTAAGCAGCAGGCTATCCCCACTCCAAATGTGGGAGTATCCGACTTACCTCAGCCCTGGATTAGACCCTCTCTCTTGAGCCCTATGCACCTCAAATGACTAGACATGGGGACCAGGGGCAGGTGTGCCCAGCTTCGTCTTGGCCTGACATTCTCTGAAACACTTGGGAGGGTCTCTGGGAAAGGTGAGAAGTAATGACTTCTGTAACAGTGAAACAGACAAAGAGAATTGAGGGGAGCATGTTTAAGGAGTGCCCTTGGGATCAACACCAGAAGAGAGGAGGAGGAAGCAGGAAGGATGGAGGAAAAGGTAAGCTGTGATGCAGGCCCAAGGACAGCCTCAACTGACCCCCTAGGATGCTCTGGAGACCAAAAGTCCCTTCAGAATAGTCCCAAGAAGGGCTGAGAGGCTAGGCCTTTATTCTCCCTCACTGATCAGTCATTGGCTGTGGCCTGCCAGGGGGGTGCAAACTTGTCCCTGAAGGGCTTGAGAGCTGAAGTCTTCTTGCTGACAGCACTCTGAGCTGCACGGGCACCGAGTCCTTCATTAAATAGGGTCTGGGTGGGACATGACCATGCCAACCAAAAGGGCCATATAAAGTAGTGGTTAAACAACAACAATGCACACACACACACACACACACACACACAAACACCCTCGCCAGTTATGAATGGTTTGACCTTAAACTCCTTTTTAATTTCCTGTGGGCTACTGGCAAGAGAGAGACTAAAGTAACATTCCTTGGTTTCTAAGTTAACGAAGGAGAAGGACATGGACTTGGAGAAAACAGACGGGTGGCAATCAGGGACTGACAATTTTAAGGTCAAGAGCAGCTGTGTTGGGAATAGGTTAAAGGGACAGAAATATGAAAGAATGGGGGCTGCGGTCAGGTAACACAGAGTTTTGTGGCCATCAGTGTCCTGTCCATGTCCTGTGCTGCATTCAGCTCTGTTAACCCAGCCCCACTGCGTCCGTGTCTACACTTGGCTTCCTCAGCACGGAGACCGCTGCACAAGCACGTGCGCTGACACCCAGCCACCACTGTCCTCCCCCTTGTTGGCTTTTCTCATCAGCTTCCCCTGCAAGGACTTTTCAAAACCATCACTTTCTCAGTGATGGCCCTGCCACCATCCCTAACATGCAGTTATTCACACGTGAGTATAAACATCAAACTTTCCTACATGAATAGGGCCATGCTGGAAGCATTGCCTTACAAGTTCTTCTCTTAATACTCAATTTTAGGAATCTTTCAATGGAAGTTTAAAATAAAAAAAAAAAGGTTGTGGATTCTTGGAGACTCGCAGAGGCCTGCTAAATCAGAAGCTCTGGGACAGGGACTGGGATGCATGATTCTGAAATCGCAGCTTTAGGCAGTCTCTCCTGTTTCAGTGACCGTCTAACTCCCGCCACAGGCTGACGTCTCCCAGATTTCTCCCTCCAACCCAGACCTCCCCTACGTCTCAGATACTAATATTCAATCACTAATTTTCATAGTGTATCTCTTTGTAAGTCCTACAGACATTCTATATGCAGGATGACCAGACCTCTGTTTAAAAACAAACAAATGGACCAAAAACTCAAACTGCACTACTGGAGCAAAGGCACCTAATTCTGTTTCTCTGTTATCTGTCAGATCCCCCTGAAATGACCAAACAAACATAAAAATAGAAAAAATCTGGCATCATAGTAGGATGCTAAGGAAGGATGCTGCCCATGTTTTAACATTTTTTAAAATAGTTTACTTGGGAGAGATTGAAGGAAGCTGTCAAAGGTCAGCTTGCAACCAATCCACCTGAGAAAATAACATGTCACAGAAAATCATTACAGGAGACCCTGGGAGAATTCCACTAACACCTCCCCAAATCTGCAGCTGGCAGTGAGAAGCCCGAAGTAGGAGAGTGCAACACTGAGTGGGAGCCCTTTTTCCAGATGCCCAGAGTATTCAGAGATGGCTACCCAGAGAGGCCAAACCGTGTGCTTGGTGGGCGCTTACAGCAGACCTGGGTATTGCAGTAGGGCCTCTCATGGGTGCCCTTGAAAGATCCCAGAGAGATACCTGATGCCACAGAGGCTGAGCCAAAGAGAGGTCCACCCTCAATACACAACTCATCCTAACACAGAGAAAATTTGTAGGGATGAACATCCTGTGCCTGGGTCTCACTGCTCTCAGGCTGCTGGGTTACTCAACTGGCACCGCCAGCTGATATTAACCAGGCCTCTAGCTAAGATTAAACAGGGGGACTGTAACAATACTAGGTGGTGTGGTGGAGGTCCCTGTGCCACCCACAGAAGACCAGCTACCCCTGCTTGTTGGCAGTGTGGGTACAAGACTTAGCACCTGCAGGGTCCTTGCTGGCTAGATGTCACCACATGGGTCACTGAAAGCCAGTTCACCTAGATATATATAACATTTTCCTAAACAGAGATTTAGGGGACATGCTGACATCGGGATGAGATCTGCCTGGACTCTATAAGGGGAGGAGAAGAAATTCCTCTTTGGGTGAGACACACTCCGGTGCTCAGATGTCCCAGTTGCTGACAGATCATGGCACCTCCATCAGTCGCAGGAAGAGCCGCAAGGACAAATCCATGCTCCAGGCCCCAGCATGTGACCCCAGCACCCTCAGAGAGCCACACACAACTCACCCACACATGCCATCCCTGGTCCACAGCTAAAACCTCTTCTCCACAGCCTGGTGTGTAGCTCAATCTTACCTCTTTCAGAAATCCAGATGTTGAAAACTATTTCAGTCTTTTCCTCCTTGTGCAGAAAAAATGTTTTCAAAGAGAACATAAAAGATTCCACCTTGTCTATGACACCATTCTGGACACACCATTATTTCAGGTCCCACTAAGGAAGGAAAACCTCTGCCTTTAAGACTATGACAAAATATTCTATCACTTACCATTTTTGTTGTATTGATTGAGATGCCTTTTTAGGGCTTTCAGGCACAGTGTCTCCATTCTTCCACAGGCCCTCAGGCCACCAGAAGTGCTAGTCATGCAGCACTTCTTACAAGGAAAAACCAATAGACACTATTTTATTATTGGCATTAATAATTCACATAATTACAGATTTGAGTATGATGTTTTAAAAAGAATAGCTTAAATGTGTCTTCTATTGGAATTTCAAAATTGTGTGTAAATTCCAATATATAAAGAGCATAAAAACGAGAAAAAAAGTTTTAAAAATAAAAGTTAGAAAAATTCTCATTAAAAACTTCTACAATAGGATCATACAATAGAACAGAATAAGAAATAAGCAAAAAAAAAATTATCATTCTTAAAGACTCTCAAATTCAATAAAAATAAATAAAATCAAACTATCTCTACCTTCATATCCTAAATTATATATTAACAGAATAAAAACAAAATAAAAATATATAGAAATATTCAAACAAAAAGAATAGAGTTGGCAATATTATTCAAAGTTTAAGACTAAAAGAATTAGAAAGGACAGGAGAGTATCATTTTATGTTTATAAAAAATATATAGGCACAATATAGCTATAATAATAATGGAGCTTTAGGTAAACAAATAGCATGGCATTTGGCATAAATAATACAGGAATTGCTTGAAATATAAGAAGAGAGTCACAGAAAGTCAATTTTCCTAGGAAATAGCTCACCTATATCACCACCTTTGACAGATCAATTACAGGAGAATTCAAACTATATAACAAAATGGATTTAACAAATACAACAGTGCTCACCCATAGAGAATACACCATTAAAAAAAATCTATAGAGTGCTTATTATTTATATATTAGATAACTGAGTAAATTATAAAATGTAGAAGTAGTAAATATCACATTTATATCACAATGTAATAAAACTAACATTATTTACAAATATATAAACAATAACACCAAAAACCTTACTGGGAAAGAAAATTCTTCTAAATAAGGCAGGTTAAAAATATAATTTGGGGCTCTTTAGCAAAAAAAGATACTGAAAATTCCACATAACAAAATGTATTTTACGCTGATCAAGCAGTACTCAGAGGTCAGTTTATACCTATAAATACATTTATTAATAAATAAGGAAAATGCAAGTTTACATTCCACTTAAGAAGCTGGACATAACTAAAGGAAAGTATGAAGAACAAAATAAGGAAGAAGGCAGAAATGTAAAATTAAAAGCTGAGGTTCTGGAGTCAGAGAGAAAGGAGTTGAGTCTCAGTTTCCCCACTTATTAGTGGAGGAATCTTTACCAAGCTTCCTAAGAGGTGAAGGGACCAAGAAGTACAATTAGGCAGTTACAGAACAGACACAGGGATGTAAATTACAGTGTAGGAAACAGAGTAGCCAAAGAACTTATATGCATGACCCTTGGACATGAACAATGGTGGGTGGATTGCCTGAGGGAGTGGGGGTGCTGCATGGAGGGGGGCAAAGGGAGAAAAATTGGGACAAGTGTAATAGCATAATCAATAAAATAGAATTTAAAAAAGAATCCATTTTCTCACATGTAACGTGAGGATTATTAAGAGTCTGCCCCTGAGGGTTGTTGCAGGGAAGTAATATGTGTATTAATAGCTGAGCACAGCCCTGGCTGAGTACTTTATGGTAAATACTTAATGAAGTGTTAGATATTATTATTTTCGGAGAAGACAAAAAACAGGACAGCTGATACACGCTAATGCTGTTTGTTGCTATTGTTAAAAAAGAAAAAAATGCCAAAGGATAAAATATAAATACACAAATTTGCAAATGAGCAAGGGACCCATGGGTACAAATTTGGAGAAGAATGCTCTTTAAAACTTTAGATGGGTAAATTATTAAATTCCAATTAAATGTATCAATTTCTAGTAAAATAAAAATTGGTAAAACCAAGAAATAGAATACCCAATGAACTCTAATATTTCAGAATAAAACACAAAGATTGTCAAAGAAATAGCTCCAAAGGGCAACAACTGATAGGATTTTTTTCTAGGTGGCTTTTTTAAACTTTCAAAGAAAAGATAATTACCATTGTTTTTAAGCTATTGCTGAACAGAGCAAAATAAAACTTTCTTTCCCTTCCTCAGTATTCTGTGAAACTAGTAGAAACTCAATACTAAAGCATTGTCATTGACTACAAAAACTGGAAAGTACAAATCACTTTCTTGTAAAAGTCCAAAATAAAGTACTTTATTTATTTTTAATAATATATTCAGTCCTGGCTGGTGTGGCTCAGTGGATTGAGTGCTGGTCTGAAAACCAAAGGGTCGCTGGTTCGATTCCCAGTCAGGGCACATGCCTGGGTTGCAGGCCAGGTCACCAGTTGGGGATGTGCAAGAGGCAACCACACATAGATGTTTCTCTCCCTCTCTTTCTCCCTCCCTTCCCCTCTCTCTAAAAATAAATAAATAATATATTTGAATAATAATAATATATTCAATTTTATTAATATATTCAAATAATAATCTACCATAATCTGGACTACAGATATAGGAATACAGAAGGATCTTGTTGTTAGGAAATCAGTTACTCTAATTAATAACGTTGATTAGTAATTAATAATAATTCATAATTATTCAAATATTTATTTGTAATTCCATAAAATACCTGTCGAAGCATGCACAGGAAACTGATAAGGGTTGACTCTGGAGAGGAAAATGAGATTAATAAAGGACAAGTATGTGAGACAGAGATTTACTTTTTATAATACACCAATAATAATTCCTCAAAATAATATTTAAAAATTAAATAACAAACTACTTACCTACTAGACTATTTAATTATTAACTCATGTTGAGGTAGTATTTATTGTAAAGGTCATATGTAACAAACTTGAACCCACCATACACCTACTGATAAGTTTAGTTTTATTTCATTTTGGTTATTTTTAAAAACATGAGATTTTTAATTTATGATTCCTGTGTGAAAAGAAAAGTGATAGAGAAGAGAAATGTTGGGTTGGATTTACCACTAGAGCCCTGCATATTTTAGTTTCTGAAACTCAGGAATGAGAAATATAACCTTAACAGGTTCTAGAGTTTTATTTCCTGGGCTGAATAAAACTCAGAATCGATATTATCCATAGTAGGATAGGCTAACTATATAATGTAATAAAGTCTCTGTGAACCCCTGCATTCATTGCAAGACCTGTGTGTTCTTTTGCCCTTTAAAACACAAAACTCAAATAGGATGCTGTATTAATTTTCCATTAGTGCATAAAAGATTATCACAAACATATCAGCTTAAAACAATACACACTTATTATGTCAGTTTCCATGAGCTGAGAGTGCACAGTTTACCTGGGTTCTTTGCTCAGGGTGTCACTACATGGCAGTCAAGGTGAGACAGTACTGTGGGCTCATCTGAGGCTCAGGGTCCTCCTCCAAGCTCTCATGGTTTGGTCAAACTCTTTTCCTTGCTGCTGGAGAACTCATGGTAGCTCGCTTCTTCAAGGCCAGGAGGAGAGAAAACCTCTTACCTCTAGACCCTCTTTTAAAGAACTTGCCTGATTAAGTCAGCCCCACTTAGGTCAGTCTCCCTTTTGCTTGGCTTAAAGTCAAATGATTAGGGGCTTTAATTACATATTCAAAATCTTTTCACCTTTGCCTAACACATAAGGTAACGAACCTAAATCACCGCAGTGACATCCCCTCCTAACCAGTAGGTCCTTCCCAGATTCGGGGGAAGACATTACACAGGGTATGAACATGAGCGGGGCAGGAAGCCTGGGGACCATCTGAGAACTCTGCCTCCCACGGATGCCATCTTACATTTCTGAAGATCACATCTCAGCTACTAAGAGTCAAGCTGGGAATCAGATAGAAAGTTAAAAATGGCTTGTGAAGTAGCCAAGTAAATGCTCCACTATCTACGCACAATATATCATGCCCACTTTTCAGGAAATCTACAACCATAAAAATAAGTTAAAACTGAAAAGGACATCAAAGATCCTCTGCTACTAAAACAAGGTTCTCAGACAGAATATTTGGACACAGTTCTGTTTACATGGTTTTGCTCACAGTGTTTTCCAACATGTTAAATTAGCAGCAACCAGCAATAAATGACAGCGGGGATGATGCAGCAAAGCTTCAAAAAACATTTTTAAAAAGCAAATACAAGCCTCAGACACATTAGTCCGTGGTCATATGTGTGGGAGGCATATGAGCCTGAGGACATCATCACTTTGTCAGAGGACAGCCTAATGGCAGAAAAATGTGATTTTTATTCCATGTGCTCTGGTTAAGAAAGCAACAATGTGCAGTTTTCCTCAGAAAAATTCTCCTTCATTTGATTGACATTGTAGGATGGCTAAGCTTCAGTTATCTGGAAAATTAATTTACATGGATTGACTGCAGTAAGGCAGCATGTATGGCACTCTTTGTTAAGACTTAAAGAATATTTTCAGGTTGGATAGTTCAAGATGAGGAATGAAGAACTCAGAGGTTGAGGTCAAGATCCAGGTAATATCATTGCTTCAGGGAAGGTGACTAGCAATGACATCTGGAGAAAGGAGACTGCCTTCTTTCTCAGCCTGGAACATCTCTCATTAGAAGATTGTTTGGAGACAGAGTTACAAAGTCAACTTTAAAAAAAAAACAAAAACACATGCTGGATATGGATTGGGCTGCAGAGCCCTGGAGGGCCAGAGCACAGGCCTCTGCTCTAACACAGCTCTTTCTCCAAAGCTGGAACCTCTCCTGAATTTCTGAACGCAGGTCATCTGCTTTCCGATGCCCAGGAGAGCAGGAAACAGAGAAGTCCATACAGACTTCTCAGCTGTTATTTCCAAAATGTTCTAATTTTCCTTTTGTACTTCTCCCAACAAAGAAGTGGTAGAAATATTCTTAGGGAAGGTGAGAAGTTCAGAGAAGTAAGCAATATCACGTCTTGAAAGATGTTAAACTACTCTAGCTGTTAATGCAACCAGCACATTGGAAAGATATGATCTGCAGTTCTATGATTTCCTAATGCTCACAGGTACATTTACAAAATGAATTCTATATATTTTTTTTAATATACTTGTGCACTTCGGACTTTGTGTCCAAAACTGAGCTCTTGACCTTCTTTCCCAAAGCAACATTTTTAGCACTCTTCCAAATCTCAATAAGCGGCAACCCCATCCTTGCCATAAAGCTTGGAATGTCTTTGACTTCCTTCCCTCACCTCACATCTGACCCATCAGCAAATCCTGTTGGCTTCAGAATATACCCAGCATCTAAGCACTTTACACCATCTCCACTGTTACTTCCCCACACTATTTTAATTGCTTCTTCTCTTTATTGTCAGACTTGTTTTTGTCTGATCTGTTCCCTGCTGTGTCCCCAAAGTCTAGACCAGTGCCTAGCACGTGGAATGCATTCAACAAATATTTGTTGAAAGGATGAATAAATCAGGACCATGGAGGGAATAAGAAGTATAAAGCCCAACCTCCTTTGGGGGCTGCTCTCTAACATTTGTCCCCAGCTCAGCTCACACCAGTGATACCCCACATTCTACATACACCTCTGCGTGTCTCTGAACACGTGGGTCCTCCTGCCTGGGACTTCTGGCTCTTTCCTGCTTATCTGTTACTTTTATTCTCATTTATTTTACTACCAATGAGGTAATTACTAGACAGTTTCTCAAGAGTTTATCAGCCATCTGGTATTGCTTCTTTTGTCAATTCAGTAAAAATATGCCAGGCTCTAAAGCTATAAAGATACACTGCTCTAAGCTCTTAAGATATAAGACAACCATGTTCCCTGACCTCAAAAAGTTTATGGTCTAGCTAGACAAGTAAACAAGTGCACAAAATAATTATGGATTATTAAAAATACTGTGAAAGAAATAAAGAGGAAACAATGACAGAGAGTAATGAAAAGGGCAGTATTTAGATAAGGTACTCAGGAAAGGTATCTATGAAAAAATATTTCATGAGGAGGTGCTGACAATGATGAACCTTAGGCGAGCCCTATGTTCTTGAAAAACAGTGCCAGTTAAGAAATCACCTCAGCCTTTCTTTTCTCCCCAACTTCTCATTCTTTTGTGCCCTAGAAAACAGCTAACTGCAGTAACCACTGTACCCTGCACGGCTTAGATAAGACTTGCTGTCCACTCTTCCTCGTGATTCCCATAAGACTTGTAGAAGACTTCCACACTTACCTGTGACAAAACCAAACCCAGACAGGTCCTCTTTTGCCTGAATCTGTTACCTCATGAATGATCAGCAAAGAATTGAATTGTTTGTCCCCTGAAACTACCTAGACACAGAAAAAAAATTTCCTATTTCACTGAAACTTCTTTTGATTGAAACACAATCCCAACTGTAAATAACCCAACCTGTAACTTGCTTACTCCTCCCTATAAAAATCTAAGCCAAAACCACCCTGCTGAGACACACAGTAGTAGGCTGAATAATGGCCCTAAAACATCTCCAGGTCCCAATCCCTGGAATCTATGGATGCTACTATGTATGGAAAAGGAGCTTTTAAAAATGCAATTAAAAAGCTTGAGATGTGGTAATTATCTTGGACTGTCTGGGTGAACCCCAAAAATAATTACAAGGGTCCTGTAAGAAGGAAGTAGGAGACTTGACTACAGACAGAAGAGCAGGCAGCCATGGAACAGAAGCAGAGAGAAACAGATTCAGAGAGAAGACGCTATACTACTGTTTCTGAAGATAGAGGAAGGGACCATGAGCTGAAGAATCCAGCTCTGGATGTGGGGAAAAGCAAAGAAAACAGATTCTCCATTAGACCCCGCAGAGGCAGCGCAGCGCATTAAGACTATTTTGGATTTCTGGACTCCAGAACTATATGAGAATAACTTTCCACTGTTTTAAACCATGAATTTTGTGGTTACTTGTTACAGCAATCACATAAAGTTAGTATATACTCTGATCTTGAGATCTGGGGTGCTCTCCTATTGCAATAGTCTTAGTAAAAGCTATCTCCTTACTTATTGTTTTTTTCTTTGACACTGCTCACCAAATGAAGAGCAGGGAGCGAAAGAGTCCAGACAGAGTAACAAGAACAAAGTTCCTCAAGCAAAAGAGAACTTGGTGTGTCCTAGAACCTAAAAGATAAATGTGACTCAAGACGATGAACTGGAATAAGAGCCTGATCATACAGGGCTTTGAGCCATGGTGGGGAACTTGGATTTTATTGTGTTTGTGATGGGAAATCTTGAGATTCTAAGCTATAAAGAGTAGACATAGGGATATCACTTCTTAGTCCTGGTAAGATATGATGGTGGCTCCAGAATGCAGGAAGAATTTAGATGCAGGACTAAATGAATCAGATTGTGTCTCTGTAAGGGTTGTAACATGAACCAGTACAATTCAGTTAGGATATTTGAAGGAAAGTTTACAAAGAGGGATTTATACAGGTGTGAACAAGATATGGGAAGTCAAAACCACAAAAGAGAGTGCATGACCCTGAAGCTTACCTCATTGCCAAGTCTATAGGGAAAGCGGACGAGGCAGTTTCCAGAGCCTTGAAGAAAGGGCAACATTGATAAGAGCAGTGGTCTTCAGCAGAGGGGCAAGGCCATGCAGAGGGGACCCTGACCTTCCCTTCCCCTCTCCCTCTGAGTCTCTGAGTGCTGAGGACAGGAGAGCTCATTGGTGAGGTTGGCAAGGTCAGCCTCCCTGCAAGAGAGCAAGGTAGACAGGGACAGACAGTGCGCCTGGAAGGAAAAAAGAAAGATATGTTGCAAAGACATCCCAATTAGTCCAATTTATTAAAAGAAAATGTGGAGACTCAAATTTTCTACATTATTTCCTTAATACTCAATTTCACTTAGCCCATGCCTACAGGCACAAGAACAATGGCCCCTCACCTTGCTGACTTTTCTTTGAACATTTCTAACTGCTCTTTTGTCCTAAAGGCAATAAAAAAGACAGTGATTAAAACATTATAAGAATTAATAATGCTATCTTCGAAGTTCGGTGAAAAATTCCTTTTGTTAAAATTGTAAAATGTGAAGAAATATTGCTATGTGAAAAATGGATAATATCTACTTTAGACTGGAAAGAAGTGAGATTGTGCAGCTTAGTAAGTAAAGGTTGTTTGACAGGCACAGAATTTTGAATCACAATCAACTGAAACCACAACAAGCCTAATTCATACATCTCTATGCATGGCTACCCTTATTTTACCATTGTTTTGGTTTCTTTTTTGTTTTGCTTTGTTTGTTGTTATCACTCAGGAAGATAATTTAATTAGCATTGCATATTTCCTCACAGAAATTTTGTATCTTATAAATATAAAAATCATGAACTTGGCCCAATTTTATTTTAATCAGTTTTTCTGTTTCCTAATTCAGGATTAACTTCCCAGGATATATGCAGAGACATAGTAACTAGGGCTACAGTGTGAACATTAAAATATGGAGTGCTTTAGCAGCAATTTGAGTTTTGGTAATTACTGGCTTTGTTTACACAGACATAGTTGAAAAGCATAACTTTGACTTTTGGCCAAGATAGAGGCCTAGACTGACACACTCCTTCCTCCACAACTAAGAAGGACTACAACTACCACAAAACCAGAAATAACCAGAAGTTCCAGAAAATAAAGCTACATGAAAGCCCAACATATGAAGTTATAAAGAAGTGGTGCTCATCTGGACGGGTAGGAGGGGCGAAGCAAGGGCGGAGAGGTCAAGCTGTGCTGGCGGCGGCAGCTGCAGTGATGGCAGTGAGTCAGCGGTAAGCACAGACACCCGTATTTAAGGGGAGGTGAGAAGTGCCTGGGGAGCACCCCCAGCTGCAGACCAACTCGTCAGCTTGCGATTCCAATGCCGGAGAAGGCAGACCCCCATTGCCTCGGACTGTGAGGGCCAGAGGGAATGGGGATGGAGGAGGAGGCTCCTACTCTCTCAGTAGAGAGTGAACAGCAGAATCCATCTTGGACCCCCACCCCCATACAAAACACCACAGCGTAGTGAGAAGGGTGACCCGGTAGTGACAAGTGCATGGGTCTCCGCCCTCTATAGCGTAGGAGGTGTGACAGCCCCGCCCAGGAAGCAAAGGTAAACACAAAACTGTCAGGATGGCACAGATCATGATAGAGATCCCAGTGACACAGCTGACCAGCCAGCAAATATCTAATCTAACAGATCAGCAGAGAGGAAATCTTTCTGAGGCACAGTTCAGAGCTTTGGTTATATGAATGCTTACAGACCTAACAGCAGATCTTAAAAAAGACAGAGAAGGAATGAAGGCTAGTCCTGCTGAAATGGACAAAAACACATATGAAACTAGTGATGAGGTAAAGAAAACCAGGGATCAAATCAACAAATCGGAACATAGGGAAGGAACAAATAGTCAACCAGTGCAGAAAGAAGAAACAAAAAGTGAGGAAAATGAGGAGAGGCTCAGAAGCCTATGGGCCAACATGTGAATCATAGGGTTACCAGAAGGTGAAGAAGAAGAACTAGAAATTGAAAAATTATGTGAAAAAATAATGAAGCAGAACTTCCCTAACTTAGGGAAGGAAATAGACTTACAGGTCCAGGAAGAACAGAGAGTTCAAAAAAAACTGGACCCAGGGAGAACCACACCAAGACACATTATAATCAAAATATCAAAAATTAAAGATAAAGAGAGAATCTTAAAAGCAGCAAGAGAGAAGAAGAGAATTATGTACAAAGGGGTTCCAATAAGACTATCAGTTGATTTCTCAAAAGAAACTCTGCAGGCAAGAAAGGACTGGCAAGAAATATTCAAAGTAATGAAAAGCAAAAGCCTATAAGCATGATTACTCTATCCAGCGAAGCATCATTCAGAATAGAAGGGCAGAGAAAGTGCTTCCAGGACAAAGTAAAACTGAAGGAGTTCATCAGATCCAAACCACTGTTATATGAAATGTTAAAGGGACTTGTTTAGGAGAAAGAGGATCAAAACTATGAACATTAAAATGAAAACTGTACCACAACAACCAACAACAGAAGTTAGGGAATCAAAATGAAGGCAAACTAAGTAGGCAACAAGAATGAGAAAAGAATTATAGGTATGGGGAACGGGAGGGGGAAGCGGGGAAAGGGAGGGAGATGATACAGGAATTAAGAAGCATAGTAGGAGGAAGCAGAGTAGATAGGAAGATGTTGAGAACTATAAGACAACAAATGGGCATGGACTAAGGGGGTGGGACAACTGGAGGGAAGGGGGGGTCACTGGGTGTGGAGGGGAACAAAGAGAAAAGAAATTGGGACAGCTGTAACAACATAATCAAAAAAATTTCAATAAAAAGAAAAGCATAACTTCAATTCCTGTCCTTTTTTTTTTTTTTAATTTAGAAAAATTATGTGCTAATAACAGAAAAACCATACAACAGTTGTTCAGTGTCATGGAGAAAATCTGGTGCAGCCAACAAGATTCAGGAAAAGAGAGATCACAACTGTCTGAGGTAAGGCATCTGTCTGCTGGCACCACTCTTGATGGTACTAAAAGACTCTCATGCTCACTTCTGCTCAGAACCATTGCCACCACACTCACCTCACCCAAATCCGCTCCCAGTGGGCCCCACTCATGTAACCAATTCCATGTGGCCCCCAGCATCTTTTTCTGTTTTCACAGCCATTCTCCATACCCTGCTTCCCTGGTCCCGCTTGCTCCATCCAGGAAGTGGGCCTGAGTGAGCTGGGACTCAAGTGGGAAGAGAGGAACAGAAAAAGGCAGATGGTCCCAGCAGCCAGGAGCCAGCAGGAGAGGCGCCAGCACTCTCAGGGAAGGTGAAAAAATAAGCACACCCCTGAAAACACTGCTGAGCAGACCTGGCTGTTGTAAGGCTCATTGATCCTAGATCTAGAAGCTTCCCCAAGATAGCCATTGGTTCATAATTTCCAGGATTTCCCTCTTAAAAGCAGCAGGCAGACAGACCTGGTCATATCTTGGAATGGTGGGCAGGGGTGAAATTACCCAAATGACTGATGTTTGATTTCAGTAGTTTCATCCACCTCTTCTATCCCATTTTCATAGCAAATTGACTTTATGCACCATCAGCCCAGCTGAAAGGTAAGTCCTATTGATTGCTTACAATATCTGTTCTAGGGGTTTATGTTAAACATAGCAATGGCCCCCCAAAGACATCCATGGAACCTGTGAATATATTACCTTACATACCAAAAGGGACTTTGCAGATGTGATTAGATCACTGACCTTTAGCTAAAGAGATCCTCCTGGATTACCTGGGTGGACCCAACCTAATCACAAGTCCTTAAAAGGGAAGAAGCTTTCCAGTTACAAACAGAAACGAGAGAGATGGCAGCATAAGAAAAGAGGACTCAACCTGCCATTGCTGTCTTTGAAGGTCACAAGGCAGGGAATGTGGTCAGCCTCCAGAAGTTCCAAAAGGCAAGGAAATGAATTCTCTCTCAGAGTTGCTAGAAAGGATCGAAGCCTTGGCAACACCTTGATTTTAGCCCACTGAGGCCTGTGTCTGACTTCTGACCTGAAGAACTATAAGATAAATTTGTGCTGTTTAGGCCACTAAGGTGATATGATGTGTCAATTGTTACACAGCACTGAAAAACTAATACAGTCTTCATCACCTCAAGCTTGGATTAGCACCATAGAACATTTCCAATTTCTCCAGTTTCTCTAGTCTCCAGGCCATCTTAGAAACTTACTCCACCCACTCTTGTCAAAAATCACTCTGTTCATTTGACTGCTCTGTTCAAGAGTCTACAAATGGGATTTTTTTTTTTCAAATTATGCTCTGAATATCAGAAGATCTGAGATGCATCCTCTGGACCTGCCAAAGGTCATGCTGGAAGGTTAGTGAATATTGCTGAAGATGACCTGAAAAGATTCCCAGGAGAGATAGGTCAATAAAGTTTCCCAGGAGTTTCATCACCAACAGTAATTCACCAGATGGTTTACAAAGTCTCACAGTGTTTGCTAGTTACACTGCCCTACTGATAAAAACAGTTGGTGTGCTGGAGTAAAACCAGTTCTGTCAGTCTGTCCAGAGAAGATCAGACAATTAACCTCTCAACCAGGGACCAGTCAGTCGGGATGGTTACAATATAATACATTATATGGCTAATTTCCCAGTCCAATCAGATGCTTTTCAAAGATGAAAGAAGAAGACATGATATCACCTAATACAGGAAACTAAAGAACAACACAAACAAAGGAACTAAATAGAACAAAGAGCAGAATAGCAGTCAACAGGGAGGAGGGGAGAGGGAGAGAAGGGGGACAAGTAAGGGAAGGGATTAGTCAAAGAACCCGTATAAATGACTCATGGACATGGACAGCGGGGAGGGATATGATTGCGGGAGAGGGGGTGGGTTGGGTGGGGGAGAGAAATTAGGGGAAAAGGGGACAACTGTAATTGAAAAACCAAAATAAAAAAAAAATAAAAAAATAAAAAAAGAAAGAAGAAGACATGATTTGAAAGAGATCATATGAGCCAGGAGAGACAGCAGAATTCTAACACTTAGTTATGG
The DNA here is from genome assembly GCF_987537825.1 of Furipterus horrens. NCBI lineage: Eukaryota > Metazoa > Chordata > Mammalia > Chiroptera > Furipteridae > Furipterus > Furipterus horrens. The sequence goes on from NW_028327173.1 coordinate 153,803,037, forward strand.
AACAGTTTTCCAGTTTAGTCCACATACTCCCCTTTTCACTAACCCTTCCTCTTTGTCTAGTCTTACAATTAAAACTGTCAAATATATCAAGTTTCTTTTTACTCAAAATTTCACTTTATATTCTACAGTGAGTTTCACACTTTTAGTCCTATTTTAACTGTTGATAAGGCACCTTTCGTGATTTGCTTTAATGGTCTCCATTTGGCTTAACCAAAAAACAAACAGATATTCTGAATGTTGCTTGGTCTGCAATTATTCTTAGTAAAATTGTACTCGAAATTTATTGCTAAGAACAAAGGCCTTGGACTCACCTCTATACTTAAGTAATGGAGTCTCTATCAAAACAGTCCATAGCATAGTGGTTTTGGTAAAGCTCGTAATATTAGCTAAATGTAAAAGAATTCTTTCTAGCATGTCTTAATCCCAGCATTCTCTAGAAATAAATTCCCTAAAGCAGGGGTCCCCAACCTCTGGGTAGCGGACAGGTACCAGTCTGGGCCTGTTAGGAACTGGACCTCACAACAGGAGGTGAACTTGAATGTAATGCCTGTGAATCATCCTGGAACCACACTCCTCCTCCCCGACCCCCTGTCTGTAGAAACATTCTCTTCCACAAAACCGATCTGTGGTGCCAAAAAGGTTGGGGACCACTGCCCGTTCTTAACTAGGAATGAACAGCAAGAATAACCCTGGAGATTCTGAGTAGTCAGTTTGAAGTGGGGTTTGAACATGTGCATTTGGCCAAGCTTTCTTTCTAGGTGATTCTCTTGTGTACTTTGGCTCTTAAGCCATCTGCTTTTATTTTCTTTACTTCCTGAAAACTCAATGATGCTTTAAAATGAAATAACAGTAGTCCTTCTCTGGGCTGTAATTATAGAATTTTATCTCCTGGTACTCCTATAAACACTGGCATATTTCAGAATCAACTTTCCATGATGGTTATGTTAAGAGATTGGGCTCAGTGTCAGTGAGAACTGTAGTTCTGTCTTTGTATGTTAACTCTTCTGATCCCTTTAAACATTTGTAGTATGATGCAGCAATAATTTGTTAGTCCAAAGTAATTTTGTAGCAATAAATGCCTATGTGGTAGACCAGCTGCTAGCTTCTTGTTTATTTAGCTGCCACTCAACTTAGTGACAATCTCATGATCTACTTATACGCGTAAGATCCATGTGCTGCTCTTACAAAAGCATGTGAGAGCCCAACCAGAATATTTCTGTGGAGTTCACAAGTTATATGCTGGTATAGTGTTTTTAAATTGGGCACAGAACATCTGAAAAGAACAAGGGGAAGAAGAAACATAGACCATCTGAAAAGGACCCAAGGTAGTTTAAGTCCATAATGGAGCTTACATGCTAGTGGAGAAAACATACAACTAACAAGTGAATTAAATAAATATGTAATTTCATGTAGCAACACACGCTATGAAGAAAAATCAAGTGGTGCCTAGGAGGAGCATTTCTTTAGGTAATGGAAGGTCTGAGAGAGAGAGAAGAACAAAGACTGAAGATTTTTTTTTACCTTGAGCAGGAAGAGAGGTTCAGAAGAGAAGAGAAGCCAGGAAACTGAGAAGAGGCAGCCAGTGAGGAGGGAGGAAACCTGAGTGTGGCTTGTTAGGAACTGCTTCAACAAGGAGGGTGTTCTCAACCGTGAAACTAGGGTGCCTGGTTAACCCACTGCACACATCCTCCCCAGACCTGGGGAACACAGCCAACAGCAGATGTGGTATTTAAAAGTTACCAGTCTCAATAGGGCACATACACCTACAGAGCAGAGCCGCTAACTGCATGGACTCCGACACCAGCCTATCTGAAGCTGAATCCTGGCTCTAAGGAAAGAAAAAAGAAAAGGGAAAAAAAAAATCCTCTCTGTGCTCCAGTTTCCCATCTGTAAAATGGAGATAATAATAGCACTTGTTTCTTCTTGTTGTGAATTAAATGAGTTAATATTTATAAAACCCTTAGAATAAAACTGCATAAAATTATCACCATGTAAGTCTCTCTTAAAGAGAGAGAAATCACTATAGAGTTCTCTCTTATCAGAAACGGGTGCATTCCAAGACCCCCAGTGGACGCTTACAGTAAACTACAGAGAGTACCGAGCCCTACATATACTGTTTTTTCTTATACATATATACCTATAATTAACTTATAGATTAGGCACAATAAGATAAACAACATATAATAGAACAATTATAATAATATACTGTAATAAAATCATGTGAATATGGTTTCTTTCAAAATATCATATTGTACTGTACTCATCCTTCTCCTTGTGATGCATATATTACTGGACCCATTCCATAAACAAGATGGCTATCACCCATGCTTTCTGATTATCTTGCCAGAACACAAGCAGATAATTTTTGTTTTTGAGAGAGGGTGTGTTCTTTGTTTTATAAACGATACCTGGCTTTATCATATGACTCTTATTAATGTGAAAGATAAAGTTCATACACATGAGATGATTACCCAATACTATACAGCTAATGAATGATATATAGTGTTATGAGATAAGATAATGCAGAGTTCAGTACTGGTTGTAAGGACGTTTCATGAATGAAGTGAGAGTTATATCTGGGTCATTACAAGATATGCAGACTCAGATGGTTTCTCTTTCCTGTGAACTTCCTTAGGAAAATGCTACAGAAAATAATTCAGCAAAATGGAGAAGTAAACTAAGAGGAAGATACTCGATCCATAAAACCAGGGTTCTAATACAATAAGCAAGTCTGAGGGAAAGTCTCAGGATGACAGCTATTCAGCAGGACTAGAGGGTCACTTGCACACATTGGAAGAAGAGAATAGAGGAGAGTAAGGAAGGGACAATGGAACTGATAAGAGGATTTGATATATTTCAGTGTTTCATTTGCTGTGATAAATGTTTAAGGTATTGGATCCACTGGAGCATTTGGAAAAAACAAGCAATAGAGTTAAAAACACCACTATCAATAAAGACAAATAGAAAAATAAGGCAATTATTAACTTGACGGGGACAAGTGAAAAAAAAATAATCGTATTACATTACTTGTCTCAACAGTAAATACTTTCATAGTCATTATAAAGTAAGTAGTAACGGTTTATCCAAAAGTTGTTTCAAAACTTTTGGGAGAATGAGGTGGAGAGGAGGGTAATAAATTGAGTCTCAACTACCCTAATTCAGAAGATAAGTTCTATGCCATTAAAAAAAAAAATAGAACATATAATTTAGAAATAGGGAGGTAAATTCCAGTAGAAAGAGCTTCAAATAGTTGGAAGTGATACTGAACAGCAAATTGGGGTTCACTGCCTGTCACCATCATCTAGGCAAAATGCCAGAAACAAAGGTTTGGTGATAAAGGGAAGGAGTCTTTATTCAAAAGCACTCACTTAAGCCTATTAAGTAACAGCTTTAATCACGTAAGCCTATCAATTAAGGCTAAACTCCAACACTCAAGTTCTCCTCTTTTTCTCTGTTAGTTTCTGTAGGGTTAGTTTACAAACTAAAACTACATGATACACAAAAGCTACACAATTCCGGAAGAACAGCAAGCTTCTGCCTCAGAGCCTGTTCCCTCTAGAACACCCAAAGAATAAACCTGTCACCTTCTGCCAGGCCAGCCCCAACCCAGGCTGTGCCTGGAGTTCCTTCCCATATAAAATATCGTCCATTGGACTATGCAGGCAGCTGCAGCACAATAGTACAGGCATCCTCAAGAAAGAGGAGAGCCAGAGCCCAGAGGCAGAGGCAGAGCCTGAGAGTGAGCCAGCTCAGAAGCCAGAAAAGCTTGTGAGACAAAGCGCCAGCCCTCTTTTTATTTCCATTGGCCTTGGAGGCATTCAGCTTCTCAGCCAATCCCGTCCTAGACTGCTTTCCATTGCCTCCACAAACTCCTCCTACGGCCCCTCCTACTTCTCCCCAGTGATCTTAATCAGATCTCTGTGAATCTGAAGTATTAACCCTGAGGAGAGAGACTGGAGGAGGGTGTTTGTCCGGGAGATAGGGCAGGAATAGCTGTTTTTCATTTGGGGCCTTATAAAAGCATTATTTGGAAAAAATCCTTTTGATTAAAAATCAGGACTTTGAGAAGTGATCATACACAGGGGCCCAATGGAAGAGGCAATAAGATCTCTACCATTCATCCATAAAACAAATATTTATCAGGCACCATTCTGAGCGAGACACTAAGCTAGGCCCCAGAAATAAAAAGGTGAATAAAGACATGTATGGCCCCAACATTCATTGAGATTATGTCTACTAGAGCAAATAGTAAACAAGAAAATAAATGCAGTAAAAGAAGTACAGTTGCAGTAATAAGTGATGTAGTTAGAAAAAAACAAAACAAAACCTAATTCCTGTGATAGAAAATGGTGGTGTGGAGAAGACAGGACAACTACTTCAGTTAAGTTGGTCAGGGAAGGCCTTTCTGAGACTGAGACTTGAAACCCATGAAGCTCAACCGAGGATGGATGCTATAGATTCCCCAGCAGGAAAGTCTGGTGTGTCTACAAACTGTTCAAAAACCACTATGGCCAGATCACCGCCAGAGGTGAGTGGGATAATGGCTCTTGTTGAGGCTGGAGAAGTAGCAGGGCCCAGACCGTGTTGCCATAGGTATAAATTTGAGGAGACCTCAGGGTATGGTATGGGTAATATTTAAAGCCATGGGAAAAGAGAGCAAACAGTCTAACCCATGACCTCACCCAGAGGAATTCCAACAATTAGGAAGAGCCTGTAAGAGACTGAAAAGGTGGGGCCTGGAAGGAAAGAAACAGAAAGGAAATTGAAAACTTCCCCAGTAATGCCCTAACTTTTCTGTCATTTTTCTAAAATTGCCCCGCCCCCATAGTTTGTAATTACTTTGACTAAGTGCATTGCAATTTGGTATTCATATTGCTGCGTCAGTTTCGGAGATAAATGAAGGCATTTGTACCCTAGAAAAATAATGTTACTATTATACAGAAAGTGACTTGGCCATCCCCTCTGTGGATTACACCGGCGTGGCCCTTGTGAATCACAGCTACGGGGGGCGGGGACTCGGCGCTGCTGTGGGATCATCCGAGACAGTGCTAGGATTTCAACTGGGTTGTCATTGAGGTTATGTCCTTAAGACCCTGCCCCCGCCCCGCTTAAGAGTGACAACACACCCGCACCTTAGGTGTGCCGAGGAAATCGAGAACGCTGCCTTCCCCTGGGGCGCAGCACTGAGCGCGGCGGGCGGTCCCGGGCTCTGTGATGCGGTACCGTTGCTTTTGCGGCACCGTTGCTTCTGCGGCCGAGATTACTACCCGGGAAGTCATGGCCACGGGGGGCGCCGCCCCCGGTAAGTCAACAGCCAGGCAGGGCCCCTCACGGATAGTCTTGGGAAAAGGGGGCCCGGGAAAAAAAAAATGAGACTAGGAGGAAGGCAGAGGTAGCCGGATTCCGGACTTAGAGCGCGCCGAGTACCCGGCGTCCCAGGGCCTACGCCCCGCGGAGAGCGGCCTAGGCACCGCCTCTGTGCGCCCCTCGTCAGACGGCGGCGGTTACTGCTTCCGAGGTCAGTTTACGGTGTGGACCCGGCAGGCGCGGGCAGCAGCGGAATAGCCAACCAGCACCAGAGGCTCGAAGCAAATGACATCCCTCTGCCCTCGCCACGCGCTCCGCTACCATTTCCTTCCGTCTTTGCTCCGCTCAGTGTGTAAAGACGCGCGCAGCGCACGGCCCGGAGCCGAGACTGCGGGATTCCGCCGGCCCAGCGGGCCCTCGGACCCCGCTTTCGCGCCGGGGAATGTGCTGCCCAGCGCTCGCAGCCAGAGCCGAGGATGTCACAGCGCCAGTAATGTTGGGGCCCACGTTTCGTAGGGCGTGGGGAGCAAGGGGGCGCGGCCGTCTGTCCCCACGCCCACCCAGAGGTGTGGGAAGAGGCGGGCGGATAAGCCAGACCCGGGAAATCCTGCGGCTTCGGTTGGCGGGGTTAGAGGGTAGGCGCGCAGCCCCCATGGCGCGAAAGCGAGTCCATGCAGGTCCCCCCGCGCGGTGGGGTGTTTGTTATTTTTTTATTGTGTGGGTGGAGGAGGCCGCCCTGAATTAGATCTGTGCTCCAAGTTTGGAAAGTTTAAAAAGGCTCAGTAGTTTCCGATCCCAAATGTCCTTTCGGAGAATGGTTTCCAGCGCCAAATTCGAACCCCGCCTCCCCTCTCAGCCAAACTATGGGCTAATCCAGGAGGGGCGGCTGGGGCGGGGCGTTGCCGACGGGAAATTAAGAATTGGGCGCTCAGCTGGCGGCTAGGCTCATTCGCGCCTTCCTGTTCCCCTGCTTGCACCTTCGCCCACGTTCTGCTCTGCCATGCCGTGCTCTGAAGAGGTACCCGTCGTTTCCCCCAGAAAGCGGCCCCGGCCTGCGGAGGAGGCGGGCACGCGCCTCCGCTTCGTCCGGCTCTCGGAGCACGCCACCGCCCCGACCAAGGGGTCCGCGCGGGCCGCCGGCTACGACCTGTACAGGTGGGTGGTGTGACCGCCGGCCGCCTGTGCCCGGGGAGGCCAGTCCCGGCGAAGAGCGCGAGAGGGCCGCCTTCTGTTCCCGCCAGCCCTGCTCTCGCAGAGAAGGCTAATTCCCGACTTCAGAGCTTTAAGTCTCGTTAGCTTACATTCAGGCCCTCTGCTGCCATGCCACAGCTTGAAACACTCACTTAAAAGATTACAGAATTAAATGTTTTTTGCATATATATAGGGTTTCCGACATTTAGTGTTGAAAATATTAGCTTTCCTGTGTAGCATAAATTCAGTAGGGATTTGGGCAAAGAGTTTGGGAAAGTAAGTAAATATACATAACTGTCCTCTGAGACATTGGTTTATGGCTGTCTAAGTGGAAGGTGGAGATGAATTAAGGCCCACCTTGGCCTTCAAGGCCTGAGTGCGATGCTGTGCCCAAAGGAACGAAAAGCCAGGGTGGAAGCCTAGGTGCCTACTGTGAAAATACCTAGGCAGGATTAATGAAGCCTGCTTTTGTCCTAAGGGTTAATACAATTTTTCCACACGTCCATATTTAACTTCGCCCTAAGGACAGGAAATTTCAGAAAGGGCTTACATGTGAAAAGCAGGGATGTTGGTAATACTACCAGCTTTTCATGTGTACACTTTTTACCTGTAATAAAAACTTTTCCACATGCTATTTTCCAAAGTCCTCACAACAATCTGAATAGTGAGTGTTACTTTTTATAGATGAGGGAGTTTATAAAGAGTTCAATTGATAGCCCTAAAGCTTGAATGTAATAGAACTTTTGACCCTGAGTGCAGTGGTTTTGTTTTATTTTCTCACTTCTTAGAAGGATTAAGATAACTGGAAAGCGATACTGGAGGTAGGGAGTGCTTATTACATGCCTAAGTCCTGAGCCTTTAGGATGTACTGTATTTTAAAGCGTTCCAGGTAATTCTAATGTGCAAACTACTCCTCTAAGTCATAAGTAAGGACAGGAGAAGAGAAGTGCACGATGATAATAAGGGAGTAAAGAAAAGTGAGGTATGACTTGTAGCTGAAAGGGATATAGTTCAGGACCTTAACTTTGATGAATAAAAATACCTTGACAACATGTAGTTTGTCTATACCATGTCTAGGCACTGTTCTGAGTCTTAGAAGAGACT